>NC_057801.1:779839146-780006292 GCF_018294505.1 Triticum aestivum
CGGTAGGCACAGAGGCACAACTAGCGAGAGTGTGTGTGTGTGTGTTTGAAAGAGGATTAGATAGATTATTATCAATATCATTGTGCCACCCTATTCCTTCGGTGCCGGGTAGTGTGTGTGTGCGTGTGTGTGTGTGTGTTTGAGAGAGAAGCCAGTCGATAGATTAGTATCAAGATCGAGGTGTTACCCTACTCCTTCGGTGTTGGGAAGTGTGGGTGTGTGGGTGCGTGTGTGTGGGGGGGCAGTGACACTCACATATCTCTACTCTTATAGAAAACAGAGTTGGAGATGATGGTGTTCCTGCCATCCTGCAATATAGGCCATCCGATTTATATCCGACGGATAGGAAGGAAACTATGGCAATTTTGCAAAAAGATACCCACACCCCTCTCCACATTTGCAAATAAGGCATTCCCTCGTTCATCCTTTTTTCCCACAAGATAAACTTCTCATACAAATGCATCTTGATGTTCCGTGCAACGCATGGGCATCTTGCTAGTAGGGAGAAGGAGTTTGTGTGACACATATCTAGCTATATTAAGGGATAGGTAGATAGCATATGTGTGAGAGACATTATTATACTTTGAGACATTAGTGGCTGTGGGTGGGCGGAATTAAAGGGGTGGGCGTGTTAGACATAGAGAGCGTGTGTGTTTCTGTGTGAGAGACTTGTAGGACGGGGTAGAAAGACGAATTTAACCCTGACGGAGGGAGAGAAATACACGAAGTGCGCATGTGTGATTCCGATGCCCACAGGGAAATGAGATATGTATGCGTGTGAGTGAGATTGCACAATTCATTCACGTATCACTATCTAGCGATCATGGACATGCATCGCTTGAACATAAGTCAATATCTACTTCGTACCGTGGCCAAAGGTACAATATCGATTCAATGCTATAAAGATTGGACACTCACATATCAAATTTTTTTCTATTTAAATAAACCTTTTCAGTTGTGCATGCCAAAGTTACAGTGATGTTTCTTCAAACAACCAATGTAGCTATCATGTACATGCACCATTGTTACTCTTGCATTCAAATTCATTAGTCTTGGATGATTAAGTTTCTATTTTGAAGTAATATATGTAATATTCATATATGAATTCAACGGGTATGCAATTTATGAAATGGAGGCTATGTAATCATATGAGGTAACACTTTTAGGTAGCTGACTACAGTATCCATTTCTTTTTGTGTGCCTCTACACTAACACGTCAATGCATTATGTTTAAAGTAAATAACCAATGGCACTAAATTATCTATTTACACGAGAAATACATAGGCTGAGCGTTTGATCCCTTTTTTGTGAATGTGTCACTACACCCGTACGATTGGTCGCACCCGTGTGAACGTCCAAGTTATCGGCGCATCATCTCGAGTTATTATCCTTTTTTTTCTGGTGTGGACTTCACACCAGTTATTAACTGCTGACGCGTGCCCCGTGTACACAGTCTAGCTTGACCTTCCCGCTAGCACGGTCCAAAATTAGTTGAAATTGGATACGAACGATCCCGCGGGCGGCAAAATCTCCCGCCTCCTTCTAAAATTTCCGCCACCTTAGTCTTTAGCATGCGAAATCTGTCCTTGGTGCATGGAAACCAACAGTTACAATACCGCCCTCATCTACATGATAGGTCGGGGCTGCTTTGGTAACTTCCGGTTCCCGCCACTAGATGACACCCCCATTTCCTCTCCCCCTCCCGCAAAAACGACTAACTCCACAACACCAGAGCATCTTACATCACACCGTCCGTACTTCATCGCCCTTTCTCCCCTCCCCTCTCGAAACCCTAGACTGCTCATCCACCAGCGTACCATAGCCCATTCACTGCCAGCGGCGTCCACCTCGCCTGATCTGGTTCTGCGGCCGCATCTACCCCTCCCATCTCCCCTAGAAACAAGTAGACTGCTCATCCACCACTGAACAACAACCCAATCAGTGCCGGCCTTGTCCACGGCTCCGGATTTGCTTCGCCGGTACTCGTGTCAACCGCTGCGCATCTGCAGCGGCTCATTCGTACTCCCCATCGGAGACGCTTCGTCCACACCCCCCGGAGCCGCCCCACCGACGCCCCCGTCGACAGCCTCTGATCCTCTTCGCCGACACCTTCCTCAACCCTATCGGAGCTGCTTCGCCGACACCTTCCTCAACCCAATCGGAGCCGCTTCGCCGACACCATCATCAACCCTGCCGGAGTAGTTTCGCCTATACCATTCTCAACCCTACCGGGGCGGCTTTGCCAACTCACAAGTCCACGGCCTCAGATCCGCTTCCTCGCACCCTCATCCAACCTACCGGAGCAGATTCTGACGCCCCGTCCACGGCCGCAGATCCGCATCGTCGACACCACCCATAACCTAACCACTGGAGAAGCTTCTGATGCCCCATCCACGGCAGCAGATCCGCATCGTCGACACCATCCTTACCCGAACCACCGGAGCAGCTTCTGACGCCCCGTCCACGGCCGCAGATTTGCGTCGTCGACACCATCCTTAACCCAACGACCGGAGCAGCTTCACCTACGCCCTTGTCCATGGCCACAGATCCGCTTCGCCCACACCGTAGTCCACTCTACCGGAGCCGCTCCACAAACACCCTACTCGACGATTCTAGATCTCCTTACCGGACACCGACAGCCAGCGCAGCGTCATCACCCTTGATGTTTCTAACCTGATTCCCACTATCTGGAGAGATGCCAAGCACCTGCCACGGCCTAGGTACTTGTCACCTTTAAACCCATCCAGCATCACCTGCCCGATGTCCTTCAAATATACTAACCGGTCGCTATTACTTGTTATGCAGCTGGCAAAAACAACAAGGACGATATTTCTTCTGGGTCTAACAGCTTGGCTAACCAAGATCCTGGACTGAGGCGTTGCTATGATCTTATAAGCGCGTCTCTCTCTCTTGTATTATTTTGTGCCTGCCAGTGTGCTTTGCTAGGATGTTCGACTGGTAATCACTTTGTGCAGACAATGATTTCTACTACTGGCTGCTAAATTAGATATGTAGATGTCATACATCATACTACCTCGTACCTCCGTTCCTAAATATAAGTCTTTCTAGAGATTCCACTATAGGCTACATACGGAGCACAAATGAGTGAATCTACACTCGAAAATGCATCTATATACATCTGTATGTGGTCCATACTGGAATCTCTACAAAGACATATATTTAGGAACAGGGGCAGTACATTACACAAAATCGTAGGTGGCATGTAGGAATTCCAGTGCACTACATTAGGCTCCCTTAGAGTGCCTGCTAGTCCAGCATACAGAGTCATGGCTAGTTTATGGTATGCACACAATCGCTAATTGGTGGTTTAAATATGTGCAAGGGATATGCAATGTAGTATCATGTAGAGATGTCTGAAATTAGCCGTGTCAACTTGCAGAGAGGGTTACACAATGAAAAAGTACAAGATGTATGTGGCAGTTTCATGGAACATCGCAAAAAAAAGGAGAGGCAGCTGTGAGCCTATACAGTGTGCTATGGTACGTCACTCCTCCATTGCAATCATCGTGACATGTTATTTGTATGCCAGTTCTATTAGCCAAGTTTCTTAGGGACAGTTATTACGAGTTATCGTAAGAAAATAAGCACTTGCAAATATAAGCGAACCAGTTCTTTTCATTGCAATTTCAGCTTATCTTTGGTATGTTCAGTGGAAAGTCTAGATTGCATTATATTTTTTTCATTTTGCTGCCCATATGGAAATTAATTTGAATTGTAAACATCACAAATTGAACCCAGTGCAGTAATTAATATGATAGGAAAAAAGACCATCACTATTTGCTCAAAATGCAAATACAAAGATACCATCTACTTGGCACAATCTACTTTGGTCAATGTTTTCCATAGAGATCCCATTGCCTAATTTAAACGAAGAACGCATGACCCACATTTAAATGAAGAACAATTATTTATTGAAATTTGATGGCCCAAGTGGCTGGGTATTATCATATAGTAGCACCACCTGAAAGCATCATATAACAGCAGTAGCAGCTAATAGCAACTCATCATACAGAAGCAGCAGTCTACAATTCATCATATACCAGCAGCAGCTCATAGCAATTCATCATATAGCAGCAGCAGGAGCAGCTCATGGCAATTCATCATATAGTAGCAGCAGGAGCAGCTCATAGCAATTCATCATATAGCAGCAGTAGGAGCAGCTTATAACAACTCATCATATAGCACAAGCAGCAGCTCATAGAAATCCATTATATAGCAGCAGCAGCAGCTCATATCAACTCATCATACATCAGCAGCAGCTCATAGTAGTTCATCATATAGCAGCAGCAGGAGCAGCTCATAGCAATGCATCATATAGCAGCATCAGAAGCAGCTCATAGCAATTCATCGTATAGTGGATTAGAATGAAAATTTGGCAAAAAATCAAAGGAGATCCTCACCTTGTTGGATGAGCTCATCCTTCAACAGCACCTCAAGGCCATGACCTGGGAGGAGGGGAGGGGGAATAAGGTGCCTTCTGCCGCAGTGTGAAATCAACCATAGTTGTGCAGTGCCCACCGGAGTAGTGCGTTGGACGAACCATAGTGGAGCAGCTGTTGGAGACCATGAGAATGAGGGGCGGCGCCAGAAGGAGGATCAGCCAGGTGGATTTGCCTCTACCTGCCGGCCATGTAGCCTAGGTGGACATAGCATCGTCGAGGACCAGGCTAGATGGGACCAGTGGCGACGGCTCGCTGGAGGAACCCTAGTGCTGCAGGCAGGACATCGAGGTAGAGGGAAAGGGGAGAGGAGATGCACGCAGGCAGGCAATGAATGCTTGTGTGTTTGTTTTTTACTTGAGGGTCAGGTGTGACACGGGCATCAGCAGTTGCATTTTGAGTGTAATATAGGCAGACAACAAAGTCATTTCACTATTCCCATTCCCTTCAATTTTTAGTGAGGTTCTACCTGAAACACCCCCCTCCAAAGCGAAATTAGTTAAGCCCAAGCCCAGAACTCGAAAATTACTTCTTTACATCTTTTATGGCTTATTTTCACAATATGCCCTGAAAAGGCGGAATCGAACTAGCCCTTAATCTGCAATTCAATTGTGCGTGCAATGATGAATCACTCCTGCCTGCTATCTGTACATTTAGGCATCATCATACATGGCATAACCTAATACATGTGCATTCCATTGTAGAATATGGAATATGCAATATTTATGTTAGTTCATACGTTGCACATGATGTTTAAATGCCCCTTAAATCTGGTCAGTCAAGTGATGGTCTTTAAGCCTCCTTCTTTGCTTCTTTTCTTGATATGTAAGATTTGCTCACACATCTGTTCAATTGCTTATTTGCATCAACCAGCCATACTAGGACTGTTTGCTTTGATTACTTGCTGTTCTTGACCTAACACTCTAACAGAGCTTGTCAACGATTCAAACACTAAGGGCTATTGTAGTGGGGCCTTGTCTAACTCATAGGTGACATAAAGGTTTGGCTGTACAATACAGTAGGCTCTCCAAGGGTACCTAGAGATCTAGTTCGAAGGTATGCCTAGTTTTTACATAGTGCAGACATAGTAAATGCTCATTTCATTGTGTGCAAGTGCAAGAGATGCGGCATGTTTCATTATGTAGTGTTGTTTTGTTATAATCTCATCCTTTTGTGTTCACAGACAGGAAAGTATGCATATTTATCTTCCAAGGAGACGAGTAACTAGTTTGTGTCACCTTGTAGAGGGGGTGCAATGGACATAAGATTGAGGATTTCCAAGTACAAGATGTTAGGAAGGAGCCTTGCAAGAGAAGTAGGAGCTGCACTGAGCCTCTTCAACCTGCTAAGGTAAGTCACTGTATGCAACTCATGTTGGAAATCTGCCCTAGAGGCAATAATAAAAGGATTATTATTATATTTCCTTGTTCATGATAATTGTCTTTATTCATGCTATAATTGTATTATCCAAAAATCGTAATACACGTGTGAATACATAGACCAAATACGTCCCTAGTAAGCCTCTAGTTGACTAGCTCGTTGGTCAACAGATAGTCATGGTTTCCTAACTATGGACATTAGATGTCATTGACAACGGGATCACATCATTAGGAGAATGATGTGATGGACAAGACCCAATCCTAAGCATAGCACAAGATCGTGTAGTTCGTTTTGCTAGAGCTTTTCCAATGTCAAGTATCTCTTCCTTAGACCATGAGATCGTGTAACTCCCGGATATCGTAGGAGTACTTTGGGTGTACCAAACGTCACAACATGACTGGGTGACTATAAAGGTGCACTACAGGTATCTCTGAAAGTGTCTGTTGGGTTGACACGGATCGAGACTCGGATTTGTCACTCCGTATGACGGAGAGGTATCTCTGGGCCCACTCGGTAATGCATCATCATAATGAGCTCAAAGTGACCAAGTGTTTGGTCACGGGATCATGCATTACGGTACGAGTAAAGTGACTTGCCGGTAACGAGACTGAACGAGGTATTGGGATACCGACGATCGAGTCTCGGGCATGTAACGCACCGATTGACAAAGGGAATTGTATACGGGGTTGATTGAATCCTCGACATCGTGGTTCATCCGATGAGATCATCGAGGAGCATGTGGGAGCCAACATGGGTATCCAGATCCCGCTGTTGGTTATTGACCGGAGAGCCATCTCGGTCATGTCTGCATGTCTCCCGAACCCGTAGGGTCTACACACTTAAGGTTCGGTGACACTAGGGTTATTAGGAAGACTTGTATGTGATTACCTAATGTTGTTCGGAGTCCCAGATGAGATCCCGGATATCACGAGGAGTTCCGGAATGGTCCGGAGGTGAAGATTTATATATGGGAAGTTGTCATACGGACACCGGAAAGTTTCGGGGGCACATCGGTATTGTACCGGGGCCACCGGAGGGGTTCCGGGGGTCCACCGGGAGGGGACACCCCTCTCGGAGGGCCTCATGGGCCGCAAGGGGCAGGGAACCAGCCCCTGGAGGGCTGGGCGCCCCCCCTTGGGCCCATGCGCCTAGGGTTGGGGGGAACCCTAGTGGGGGCGCCCCCTTGCTTGGGGGGCAAGCCCCCCTCCCTGGCCGCCACCCCCCCTCTAGATCTCATGTAGAGGGGGCTGGCCCCCTTCCCCCTTCCCCTATAAATAGAGGGGCGAGGGGAGGGCCGAATACCTAATCCAAGGCGTAGCCCCTCCCCTCCCCAACACCTCTCCTCCTCCGTTGAGTGCTTGGCGAAGCCCTGTCGGAGTACTGCCTCTCCACCATCATCACGCCGTCATGCTGCTGCTGGAGCCTTCTTCCTCAACCTCTACTTTACCCTTGCTGGATCAATAAGGAGGAGACGTCATCCGCTCCGTACGTGTGTTGAACGTGGAGGTGCTGTCCATTCAGCACTTGGTCATCGGTGATTTGAATCACGGCGAGTACGACTCCATCATCACCGTTCTCTTGAACGCTTCCGCACGCGATCTAAAAGTGGTATGTAGATGCAATCTCTCTCCCGTGACTCGTTGCTTACAAGAACTCATAGATGGATCTTGGTGAAACCGTAGGAAAATTTTTAATTTTCTGCAACGTTCCCCAATAGTGGCATCATGAGCTAGGTCTATGCGTAGTTCTCTATTGCACGAGTAGAACACAATTTTGTTGTGGGCGTAGATCTTGTCAACTTGCTTGCCGCTACTAGTCTTTTCTTGCTTCAGCGGTATTGTGGGATGAAGCGGCTCGGACCGACCTTACACGTACGCTTACGTGAGACAGGTTCCACCGACTGACATGCACTAGTTGCATAAGGTGGCTAGCGGGTGTCTGTCTCTCCCACTTTAGTTGGAGCAGATTCGACGAAAAGGGTCCTTATGAAGGGTAAATAGAAGTTGACAAAATCATGTTGTGCTTATTCGTAGGTAAGAAAACGTTCTTGCTAGAACCCAATTGCAGCCACATAAAAGATGCAACAACAATTAGAGGACGTCTAACTTGTTTTTGCAGCAATTGTCATCTGATGTGATATGGCCAGAAGTTGTGATGAATGATGAATGATATATTGTGATGTCAAATCTGAGTGGGAGTTCATTCAATAATTTGATTAGATGAACTTAATTATCATGAACTTAGTCTCAAACTTTTGCAAAATATGTCTTGTAGAAAAAATGGCCAACGCTCATGTCAACATGAACTTCAACGCGTTCCTAGAGAAAACCAAGCTGAAAGATGATGGCAGCAACTATTCGGACTGGGTCCGGAACCCGAGGATCACCCTCATAGCAGCCAAGAAAGCATATGTCCTAGATGAACTGCTAGGTGAAGCACCCATCCCAGAGAACCAAGACGTTATGAATGTTTGGCACTCACGTGCCGATGATTACTCGCTCGTTCAGTGCGGCATGCTTTACAGCTTAGAACCGGGGCTCCAAAAGCGTTTTGAGAAACACGGAGCATATGAGATGTTCGAGGAGCTGAAAATGGTTTTCCAAGCTCATGCCCGGGTCAAGAGATATGAAGTCTCCGACAAGTTCTATAGTTGTAAGATGGAGGAAAACAGTTATGTCAGTGAGCACATACTCAAAATGTCTGGGTTGCACAACCGCCTGTCCCAGCTGGAGATCAACCTCCCGGACGAGGCGGTCATTGACAGAATCCTTCAGTCGCTCCCACCAAGCTACAAGAGCTTTGTGTTGAACTATAATATGCAAGGGATGGTAAAGACCATTCGTGAAGTATTCTCAATGCTGAAGTCAGCAGAGGTTGAAATCAAGAAAGAACATCAAGTGTTGATGGTCAATAAGACCACTAAGTTCAAGAAGGGCAAGGGTAAGAAGAACTTCAAGAAGGACGGCAAAGATGTTGCCGCGCGCGGTAAGCCAGTTGCCGGGA
This sequence comes from Triticum aestivum, assembly GCF_018294505.1. Lineage (NCBI taxonomy): Eukaryota > Viridiplantae > Streptophyta > Magnoliopsida > Poales > Poaceae > Triticum > Triticum aestivum. The sequence continues at coordinate 779,847,990 of NC_057801.1, forward strand.
TGAAGTCAAAGAATGGACCCAAGCCTGAGACTGAGTGCTTTTATTGCAAGGGAAAGGGTCACTGGAAGCGGAACTGCCCCAAATACTTAGCAGACAAGAAGGCCGGCAACACTAAATGTATATTTGATATACATATAATTGATGTGTACCTTACCAGTACTCGTAGTAACTCCTGGGTATTTGATACCGGTGCCGTTGCTCACATTTGTAACTCACAACAGGAGCTGCGGAATAAGCGGAGACTGGCGAAGGACGAGGTGACAATGCGCGTCGGGAATGGTTCCAAGGTCGATGTGATCGCCGTCGGCACGCTACCTCTACATTTACCTACGGGATTAGTTTTAAACCTCAATAATTGTTATTTAGTGCCAAGTTTGAGCATGAACATTGTATCTGGATCTCGTTTGATACAAGATGGCTACTCATTTAAATCCGAGAATAATGGTTGTTCTATTTATATGAGAGATATGTTTTATGGTCATGCCCCGATGGTCAATGGTTTATTCTTAATGAATCTCGAACGTAATGTTACACATATTCATAGTGTGAATACCAAAAGATGTAAAGTTGATAACGATAGTCCCACATACTTGTGGCACTGCCGCCTTGGTCACATTGGTGTCAAGCGCATGAAGAAGCTCCATGCTGATGGACTTTTAGAGTCTCTCGATTATGAATCATTTGACACATGCGAACCATGCCTCATGGGCAAAATGACCAAGACTCCGTTCTCTGGAACAATGGAGCGAGCAACCAACTTGTTGGAAATCATACCTACCGATGTGTGCGGTCCAATGAGTGTTGAGGCTCGCGGAGGATATCGTTATGTTCTCACTCTCACTGATGACTTGAGTAGATATGGGTATGTCTACTTGATGAAACACAAGTCTAAGACCTTTGAAAAGTTCAAGGAATTTCAGAATGAGGTAGAGAATCAACGTGACCGAAAGATAAAGTTCCTACGATCAGATCGTCGAGGAGAATACTTAAGTCACGAATTTGGTATGCACTTAAGGAAATATGGAATCATTTCACAACTCACGCCGCCTGGAACACCTCAGCGTAACGGTGTGTCCGAACGTCGTAATCGCACTCTATTGGATATGGTGCGATCTATGATGTCTCTTACCGATTTACCGCTATCATTTTGGGGATACGCTCTAGAGACAGCTACATTCACTTTAAATAGGGCACCGTCTAAATCCGTTGAGACGACACCGTATGAATTATGGTTTGGGAAGAAACCTAAGCTGTCGTTTCTAAAAGTTTGGGGATGCGATGCTTATGTCAAGAAACTTCAACCTGAAAAGCTCGAACCCAAGTCGGAAAAATGCGTCTTCATAGGATACCCTAAGGAAACCATTGGGTATACCTTCTACTTAAGATCCGAGGGCAAGACCTTTGTTGCCAAGAACGGATCCTTTCTGGAAAAAGAGTTTCTCTCGAAAGAAGTAAGTGGGAGGAAAGTAGAACTCGATGAAGTACTACCTCTTGAACCGGAAAGTAGTGCAACTCAGGAAAATGTTCCTGTGGTGCCTACACCAACTGGACAGGAAATTAATGATTATGATCAAGGTACTTCGGATCAAGTTGCTACTGAACCTCGTAGGTCCACAAGGACACGTTCCACACCAGAGTGGTACGGCAACCTTGTCCTGGAAATCATGTTGTTAGACAATGGCGAACCTTCGAACTATGAAGAAGCGGTGGCGGGCCCAGATTCCAACAAATGGCTTGAAGCCATGCAATCCGAGATAGAATCCATGTTTGAAAACAAAGTATGGACTTTGACAGACTTGCCAGATGATCGGCGATCGATAGAAAACAAATGGATCTTTAAGAAGAAGACGGACGCGGATGGTAATATTACCATTTATAAAGCTCGACTTGTCGCTAAGAGTTATCGACAAGTTCAAGAGGTTGACTACGATGAGACTTTCTCTCCCGTAGCGAAGCTGAAGTCCGTCCGAATCATGTTAGCAATTGCCGCATACTATGATTATGAGATATGGCAGATGGACGTCAAAACGGCATTCCTTAACGGGCATCTTAAGGAAGAACTGTATATGATGCAACCGGAGGATTTTGTCGATCCTAAGAATGCTAACAAAGTATGCAAGCTCCAGCGATCCATTTATGGGCTGGTGCAAGCATCTCGGAGTTGGAACATTCGTTTTGATGAGATGATCAAAGCATTTGGGTTTATGCAGACTTATGGAGAAGCCTGCGTTTACAAGAAAGCGAATGGGAGCTATGTAACATTTCTCATATTATATGTAGATGACATACTTTTGATGGGAAATGATATAGAACTTTTGGACAACATTAAGGCCTACTTGAATAAGTGTTTTTCAATGAAGGACCTTGGAGAAGCTGCTTACATATTAGGCATCAAGATCTATAGGGATAGATCGAGACGCCTCATAGGTCTTTCACAAAGCACATACCTTGATAAGATTTTGAAGAAGTTCAAAATGGATCAGTCCAAGAAAGGGTTCTTGTCTGTATTGCAAGGTGTGCGATTGAGCTCGGCTCAATGCTCGACCACGGCAAAAGATAAAGAAGAGATGAGTGTCATCCCCTATGCTTCAGCCATACGATCTATTATGTATGCCATGCTGTGTACCAGACCTGATGTAAACCTTGCCGTAAGTTTGGTAGGAAGATACCAAAGTAATCCCGGCAAGGAACACTAGACAGCGGTCAAGAATATCCTGAAGTACCTGAAAAGGACAAAGGACATGTTTCTCATTTATGGAGGTGACGAAGAGCTCGCTGTAAAGGGTTACGTCGACGCTAGCTTTGACACAGATCTAGATGACTCTAAATCACAAACAGGATACGTGTATATGTTGAATGGTGGAGCAGTAAGCTGGTGCAGCTGCAAGCAGAGCGTCGTGGCGGGATCTACATGTGAAGCGGAGTACATGGCATCCTCGAAGGCAGCGCATGAAGCTATTTGGGTGAAGGAGTTCATCACCGACTTAGGAGTCATACCCAATGTGTCAGGGCCGATCAAACTCTTCTGTGACAACACTGGAGCTATTGCCCTTGCCAAGGAGCCCAGGTTTCACAAGAAGACCAGGCACATCAATCGTCGTTTCAACTCCATCCGTGAAAATGTTCAAGATGGAGACATAGATATTTGCAAAGTACATACGGATCTGAATGTCGCAGATCCGTTGACTAAACCTCTCTCGCGAGCAAAACATGATCAACACCAGAACTCTATGGGTGTTCGATTCATCACAATATAACTAGATTATTGACTCTAGTGCAAGTGGGAGACTGTTGGAAATATGCCCTAGAGGCAATAATAAAAGGATTATTATTATATTTCCTTGTTCATGATAATTGTCTTTATTCATGCTATAATTGTATTATCCGGAAATCATAATACACCTGTGAATACCTAGACCAAATACGTCCCTAGTAAGCTTCTAGTTGACTAGCTCGTTGGTCAACAGATAGTCATGGTTTCCTGACTATGGACATTAGATGTCATTGACAACGGGATCACATCATTAGGAGAATGATGTGATGGATAAGACCCAATCCTAAGCATAGCACAAGATCGTGCAGTTCGTTTTGCTAGAGCTTTTCCAATTTCAAGTATCTCTTCCTTAGACCATGAGATCGTGTAACTCCCGGATACTGTAGGAGTACTTTGGGTGTACCAAACGTCACAATGTAACTGGGTGACTATAAAGGTGCACTACAGGTATCTCCGAAAGTGTCTGTTGGGTTGACACGAATCGAGACTGGGATTTGTCACTCCGTATGACGGAGAGGTATCTCTGGGCCCACTCGGTAATGCATCATCATAATGAGCTCAAAGTGACCAAGTGTTTGGTCACGGGATCATGCATTACGGTACGAGTAAAGTGACTTGCTGGGAACGAGACTGAACGAGGTATTGGGATACCGACGATCGAGTCTCGGGCATGTAACGTACCGATTGACAAAGGGAATTGTATACGGGGTTGATTGAATCCTCGACATCGTGGTTCATCCGATGAGATCATCGAGGAGCATGTGGGAGCCAACATGGGTATCCAGATCCCGCTGTTGGTTATTGACCGGAGAGCCATCTCGGTCATGTCTGCATGTCTCCCGAACCCGTAGGGTCTACACACTTAAGGTTCGGTGACACTAGGGTTATTAGGAAGACTTGTATGTGATTACCGAATGTTGTTCGGAGTCCCGGATGAGATCCCGGATGTCACGAGGAGTTCCGGAATGGTCCAGAGGTGAAGATTTATATATGGGAAGTTGTCATACGGACACCGGAAAGTTTCGGGGCATATCGGTATTGTACCGGGGCCACCGGAGGGGTTCCGGGGGTCCACCGGGAGGGGCCACCCCTCTGGGAGGGCCTCATGGGCCGCAAGGGGCAGGGAACCAGCCCCTGGAGGCCTGGGCGCCCCCCCCTTGGGCCCATGCGCCTAGGGTTGGGGGGGGAACCCTAGTGGGGGCGCCCCCCTTGCTTGGGGGGCAAGCCCCCCTCCCTGGCCGCCCCCCATCTAGATCTCATCTAGAGGGGGGCGGCCCATTCCCCCTTCCCCTATAAATAGAGGGGCGAGGGGAGGGCTGAATACCTGATCCAAGGTGCAGCCCCTCCCCTCCCCAACACCTCTCCTCCTCCGTTGAGTGCTTGGCGAAGCCCTGTCGGAGTACTGCCTCTCCACCATCATCACGCCGTCGTGCTTCTGCTGGAGCCTTCTTCCTCAACCTCTCCTTTCCCCTTGCTGGATCAAGAAGGAGGAGACGTCATCCTCTCCGTACGTGTGTTGAACGCGGAGGTGCTGTCCGTTCAGCACTTGGTCATCGGTGATTTGAATCACGGCGAGTACGACTCCATCATCACCTTTCTCTTGAACGCTTCCGCACGCGATCTACAAGTGGTATGTAGATGCAATCTCTCTCCCATGACTCGTTTCTTAGATGAACTCATAGATGGATCTTGGTGAAACCGTTGGAAATTTTTTAATTTTCTGCAACATTCCCCAACAACTCAACAGTTCAATTCCTTGTTTGTTTCAGGCATAGTTAATTTTCTCTTTTCAATTGCTTTATTTTTCCTTAGTTAATGAGATGCCCAAATAATCATGCCTGATGTTCGGCACTTGTATAACTAATAGTTGACATAATTAAAGGCCTTGCCATTTAATTACTCTGCCGAAGTGTGCATGAAGCTTTGAAGTCTATTAACCAACTATTATTGCATGAGGCTCACAATCTTGTTTATACTACGCTAATGATTGCATAGTTCTGCCTACTGTAGTATGTTTGTATGAAACCCTTTGCTGTTCATTATGCGCCCTAAGACTTTAATTGAGGTATAGAATGGCCAATTTCTTGCTTACTTATACGCAACGTGCTGTCTAAAATTGTAACTTGTCTGTGTTTTCGATTGGGCCCCAACATCATGCTCCTCTGGTGAGCTAAGAGGGATTTCTGTATGCAGGCTGCACACACTATCTTTTTTATAATTTTTAAAATATCACCTGCTTATGCTTCATGACATGTAACATTTTTTTAAAGTGATGTGTAACGTTATTGTTAGTCCTATTTTGGCATGTAGTACAAAATAGTGTCTTGCTCGCTTCACTGTTGTAACTATATTTTTGCCCTAGTCATGTGTAGTTACAGAAACATTTCAGGATGAAGTGACATCAGCACAAAGATCTGCGAGAAGTGCGGCATGGCCGTTACCGAATGATTATGGATTGGAATTGGAATGTGCTAATGTTCTCGAGGATCAACTAGAGGTGGCAAGACAATGTGTACATGATTGTCAATGTATAATCAATAAGTTGAGACTGGACATGCAGGTATTAGATGCAGAAGTCAAAAAAATGAAACAAGACACTGAGGTAACCATGAAGGAGTTGGAGATTTTGCAGACTGAAATTTGTGCTATCTGAATCAAGCCAATCCTATTTTCTGAAGAGATATAGTTCAAATGGAGTTAAGTTGATGTGCGTCCATGATGTATGAGCTGTATTTGCCCAGTGTACGTAATTTGTTGTTTGTGTATGCTTTATTATCACCTGTGTCGAACCATAATGCCAAGTGGGTATAATCGGTTGTAATTTCTTTATTGTATAGTGTAGGATTATTCTACCTTTCTATGCCTTGATCTCTTTGTTGTATAGTGCATGCTTTTTAGAGGTGATAGTATTGAGTAGGATAATTCTTTGAATATGCTATATCGTTCAAACGAGGGCCAACTCGCCCGACCATGGACCTTCATGGGCCGTACGATCCATGGGACATGTATGGGTCGTCGGATCCATGGGCCTGCAATGGGTCGTCGGGTCCATGGGCCTTTAATGGGCCATCGGATCCATGGGCCTTCAATGGGCCGTAGGATCCATGGGCCTTCTATGTCTCGTAGGATCCATGGGCCTTCTACATCTCGTAGGATCCATGGGCCTTCTACGTCTCGTAGGATCCATGGGCCTTGTAAGGTCCAACTCATTTATGGGTCTTGTACGGGCCTTCAATGGGCCGTAGACGATCCTTTAATGGAAATTGTACATTTTATGGGCTGACCATAACGGGTCGTTAATAGGCCGTATTTGGTGATGCTATGAAAATGGCCAACGGATTAATGGTCCACAAACGGGCCGACTGTAACGACGGGCTGAATTGGGCCCACAAGTAGAAAATGACAGTAAGGGGCCGTAAGTAACCGAATGCTGCAAATGAGCCCAAGAATAAATGGGGCCTCAGAAGGCCAAAAGTTAACTTGGGTTGGAAACGGCCCAACAGAATAACGGGCCGTTAATGGGTATAAAGTGATACAGTGTTCATTACGGGCCAGTTTCACCATGGATCGTTAATGGGTGTAAAGTGATACACTTTTCATTACGGGACAGTTTCACCACGGGCTATTAATGGGCCAAGAGTTACAAAGGGCCTCATATGGGTAGAAAGACGTCATGGGCCATACATGGGCCAGAAGTGAAAACGGGGTGGAATCATATTGGATGGCCCAGATGATGCTACTGAGCCTAATTCGGATAGGGCATAATGGGCTTTGGGTTAGCGGGCTGTAAATGGGCTATATGCTAACAGGCCATTGACAGGCTTTCCATGTGCCGGCTAGCCATCTTTTGACCAAGTCAAACGGGCCGGCCTTTTCACAGGAATGGGCCACTGTTGGGCCGTGCCATGTGTCGACATATCATAGGCGCCTTCTATCCAACGAGTGGATGACATATGTCCCAACAATGAGCCGACACGTGTTTCCTCCAGCCAATGATGATTTTACATGTGGAAAATCCCCATTGGTCGGGGCTGTTAACGGGTTATAGGATCCAAAACCCGACCCCATAGCTTAACGGCGTTCTGTTACGGTGGATGCCACGAGTCGGTCACCCTTGACGAAAGCACATTTGTGACGCGCGATTTATTGTCATGGAAGTGGACACTTCCGTGATGATAATTTTGGTAATGTCATGGAACACTTCTACGACAGCACAGGTATGACTATCTTGATTCTGTCATAAAATCGTCATGGATGTACATGCATGACAAATAATGCGACCTACTGTGACAAACACGTATCATCATGGAAGTGATTTTTTTGTAGTGATAGTTTCTCTAATTGAGGTGTCAAAGTTTTGGTCCATGCCTCAATGTTTTTAGGATTACGATGGTGTATTAATTAGAATGATGCTTTAATTAATATCTCTAGGTAAATCTGATATTATGTGGCAACACACGTGCATTCATATAGTGATATATCATTTTTGGATAAATAAATGATATTTTGCTGAAGATGTTTCTCTCCTATTACTCGGTTGATCTTCATTGATAGACACTCAAATTATTTCTATGCGGGATTTAGCCTTTACAATAACTCCAAAAGATCTTAATATCATGCATTATTTATGGCATCATGTCTTCACGAACATACATTTGTTTGATTTCTTAGCCCATCGGTAATATGTCAAAATTGTTTGTTATATTTAGTTATTTGCTTGCACAATAGTTTGAGTTTTGTTAAATTACATTGATATCATTAATTTTCTTATTGCTGCATTTATAGTCTATATTTCCTTTGGAGACTAGTTGCATATTACTTAAGAAGCCCCTATTATATACAAGAAATAATTGACATACCAATCATATGTCAAATCCGTGCACACATCCACAATTTATCACACCCGTCACTAAAAAAAAAACACATCCGTGACATCTTGGGCCGAACGAAAAAAAATTTGTCATACATATGACACTTCTATGACGATCATTATGACAAAACCCGGTATCATCATAGATGTGGTGGGCTCCTACTTCTATGACAAAAAATCATGACAAAAAATGGGCTTTTCGTCCTGGGCGGGCCGGAGACGCAGCTGCATGACATTCTTTGGGCCGTCCATGATAGAAAAAACCGTGGTAGAAGTGAGGGCGAGGAAAATTTCGGGGAGTTCCCGGTTACGGTGGGAGGTCGGGGGGCCGAGCGATGCGCGTTTCTCTCGTACACGTATGCGCGTGTGTGCGAGGCGTTGGCTCTAAGTGAACCCGAGCGAGGCGTTGGGATCTAATTGAACCCGAGCGATTGCACTGCAGGCTACGCAGTACTGAACCCGAGCGATTGATCGATGCCTGTTAACTGAACCCGATCGAGCGATTCCTTCGCTACTGCTGCTAACTGAAGTCGATCGATTGGATGAACAGTGAGCGTGGCAGGGGGGTTTGGATGAACAGTGAGCAGTGGTGTTGCCTCTGGATGAACAGGACCCCGTGGAGTGGAGGGCTGGATGAACAGTAGACGGTGGAGGGGTTCCCGTGGAGGGGTGCATGAATAGGACCCCATGGTGTGGAGGGCTGGATGAACAGTAGATGGTGGAGGGGTGCCCGTGGAGGGGTGGTTGAACAGTATCTGGTGGAGTAGTGCATGGTGGAGGCTCGATGAACAGGAGCCCGTGGAGGCTGGAGGAGGTCGGCGGTGGAGATGAACAGTATCCCGTGGAGTCCCGTTTTGCGGTACGCCACACCCCTCCCGATGAACAGGACCCCCGTTTCGATCGTAGCGCTCCAACACAAGTCCGTTTCGTCCATTTTGCGGTACGCCACACCCCTCCCGATCAACAGGACCCCCGTTTCGACCGTAGGAGGTCTGTTTCCTCCGTTTTGCGGTACGCCACACCCCTCCCGATCAACAGGACCCCCGTTTCGACCGTAGGAGGTCCGTTTCCTCCGTTTTGCGGTATGCCATACCCCTCGCGATGAACACGTCCCCCGTTTTGAACGTGGCCGGTCGAACACAAGGCCGTTTCCTCCATTCTGCGGTACGCCAGGCCTCGTTTCCATCGCCTGTTCTGTCCAAGCCCTCCCGATGAATACGACCATGCATTCCGTTCGGACCGAGCCAGTTGGCTCCCCATGAACACGTCGACGACGTTGTTTCTCCGTTCCGACCCAACCAATGTACACGGGCCCTGTCCGTACGTATATATGCGCGAGTAGGCGTTCGAGACCCCGCCCGTATGTACACATACGTGGCCATATTTTCTTTCTTGCACCCTGGCCGCTGTGCGTACTTGTACATGCTACGTGCACGCCTCTACTACGACACGTGTGCGCCTCTACATCCACCAATATATATGTACGTACACGTTCGCGACCAGAATGACAACGCTACATACGCTTCGACCAGGTGGGTCCTGACTGTCAGGCACTTCCTTGCGTGCGAAGATGTAGCTGGTGGGTCCCAGCAGTCAGGGGGGCGAATCGTTTTTTTTGCCCGGATGCACTTCCTTGGGTAATAAGATGTAGCTGGTGGGTCCTAGCAGTCAGGGGGGCGAATCTTTTTTTTTGCCCGGACGCACTTCCTTGCGTGCGAAGATGTAGCTGGTGGGTCCCAGCAGTCAGGGGGGTGAATCATTTTTTTGCCCGGACGCACTTTCTTTTGTGCGAAGATGTAGCTGGTGGGTCCCAGCAGTCAGGGGGAAACATTTTTTTGCAAAATACCGTGGCCCGTTCGGTGGGTCCCCACTATCAGGTGGAGGAATAATTATTTTGCACGTAATAAGGATGCACTTTCTTGCTGTGGCCGTGGACCCAGCTGTCAGCCTCTCCACGTACAGTCCACGTCCGATGAAAACCGTTCCTTGACCACGTTGACCACGCCGCGCCGAGAGCACTAGGGCGGTGGATGACGGCGAGGCCTAGGAAGGGGACGACGCGGAGTCGGGGAAGACGCGACAGTGGATGCCCACGCGTAGAGGAGTACGAGGGTTCACTGGTTCGCTGCGGGGTGAGGCTGCCGTCGCCGCAAAGTAACAGGGGGTGTGGGTGAGTAGAGGGATGGCCTGGCCAGGGGTGGGAGTAGTAGGGGGCGGTGAGGCCTCCGCGGCATCACAGCCGGCCACGGGAGGCCGGAGCATGCGGCACGACCGACGCTGCTTTGGGCGGCTGGAGCACGAAGACCAGAGGTTGAAGAAGCACTACGGCCGTTGGATGGACATCGTACGGTCACTGGAGCTAGAATCGTTCATATTGACTAAGTTGACAAAGCCCTCCGTCCCCGTAAAGTTAGTAGGCCCACAAGTCAGCCTCCCACCAAGGTGAGTCCCAGCTAGCAGGGGGAGTATTCATTTTTTTGTGCATAATAACGAGGCATTTCCGGTGGGTCCGAGCTGACAGTGGGGGGAACATTTTGTTCGTGAAATACAGAGACCCTTCCGGTCGGTCCCAGCTATCAGGTGGAGGAATCATTATTTTGCGCCTAATAAGGAGGCATTTTCATGTGTGGGCCCCTACTGTCAGCCTCTTCCGATGGCTGTTGTTTGTTGACCATGTTGACCTCGCCGCGCCGAGAGCACAAACGCGGTGGACGAGGGCGAGGCCCAGGAAGAGAACCACCCAGAGTCGGCGAAGCCACCGCAGCGGATGCCCACATTGAGCGGAGAACGAGCGCTGACTGGTCGGCTGCGGGATGAGGCTAACGTCGCCGGAAAATAACAGGATTTGTGGATGGTTAGAGGGATGGCCTGGCGGCAGCATAGCCAGCCACGGGAGGAGGGACCAGGCAGTCCCGCCGGCGCTGGTTTGGGCAGCTGGAGCAGGAAGATCAGAGATTGAAGAAGCACGGCGGCCATTGGATGGACATCCAACAGTCACTGCTGTGTGTTGACTAAGTTGACAAAGCCTTGCGTACGCGTCAAAAAAAAAATTTAGGACAGCGTCATCGTCAACCTAGTAGGCCCAGAATTCAGCATCCAAATCTGTGAAAAACAGCATACAACCCATTAGCCATTATTTTCAATAATTTACAGCCCATTTCCTAATTCTTAAGGATATTTGTGAAGGAAATATGCCCTAGAGGCAATAATAAAGTTATTATTTATTTCCTTATTTCATGATAAATGTTTATTATTCATGCTAGAATTGTATTAACCGGAAACATAATACATGTGTGAATACATAGACAAACATAGTGTCACTAGTATGCCTCTACTTGACTAGCTCGTTTATCAAAGATGTTTATGTTTCCTAGCCATGGACAAAAGAGTTGTCATTTGATTAACGGGATCACATCATTGGGAGAATGATGTGATTGACATGACCCATTCCGTTAGCCTAGCACTTGATCATTTAGTATATTGCTATTGCTTTCTTCATGACTTATACATGTTCCTGTAACTATGAGATTATGCAACTCCCGTTTACCGGAGGAACACTTTGGGTGCTACCAAGCGTCACAACGTAACTGGGTGATTCTAAAGGAGTACTCCAGGTGTCTCCAAAGGTACATGTTGGGTTGGCGTATTTTGAGATTAGGTTTTGTCACTCCGATTGTCGGAGACGTATCTCTGGGCCCTCTCGGTAATGCACATCACTATAAGCCTTGCAAGCAATGTGACTAATGAGTTAGTTGCGAGATGTTGTATTACGTAACGAGTAAAGAGACTTGCCGGTAACGAGATTGAACTAGGTATTGGATACCGACGATCGAATCTCGGGCAAGTAACATGCCGATGACAAAGGGAACAACGTATGTTGTTATGCGGTTTGACCGATAAAGATCTTCGTAGAATATGTAGGGCCAATATGAGCATCCAGGTTCCGCTATTGGTTATTGACCGAGAATAGTTCTAGGTCATGTCTACATAGTTCTCGAACCCGTAGGGTCCGCACGCTTAACGTTACGATGACAGTTTTATTATGAGTTTATATATTTTGATGTATCGAAGGAGTTCGGAGTCCCGGATGAGATCGGGGAGATGACTAGGAGTCTCGAAATGGTCGAGACGTAAAGATCGATATATTGGACGACTATATTCGGAGTTCGGAAAGGTTCTGAGTGATTCGGGTATTTTTCGTAGTACTAGAGAGTTACGGGAATTCGCCGGGGAGTATATGGGCCTTATTGGGCCATACGGGAATAGAGGAGAGAGGTCAAAAGGAAGGAGGCCTGCGCCCCCCCCCCCCTCTGGTCCGAATTGGACAAGGGGGGCAGCCCCCTTTTCCTTCTCCCTCTCCTCCTATTTCCTTCTCTCCTACTCCAACAAGGAAAGGAGGAGTCCTACTCCCGGTGGGAGTAGGACTCCCCCCTTGGAGCGCCTCCTCCCTAGGCCGGCCGCCTCCCCCCTTGCTCCTTTCTATACGGGGGTAGGGGGGGCACCCCATAGACACACAAGTTGATCTACGTGATTGTTCCTTAGCCGTGTGCGGTGCCCCCCTCCACCATATTCCACCTTGGTCATATCGTCGCGGAGTTTATGCGAAGCCCTGCGCCGGTAGAACATCATCATCGTCACCCCGCCATCATGCTGACGGAACTCATCCCCGACACTTTGCTGGATCAGAGTCCGGGGATCGTCATCGAGCTGAACGTGTGCTGAACTCGGAGGTGTCGTACGTTCGGTACTTGGATCGGTCGGATCGTGAAGACGTACGACTACATCAACCGCGTTGTCATAACGCTTCCGCTTACGGTCTACGAGGGTACGTGGACATTACTCTCCCCTCTCGTTGCTATGCATCACCATGATCTTGCGTGTGCGTAGGAATTTTTTTGAAATTAGTACGTTCCCCAATAGTGGCATCCGAGCCAGGTTTAATGCGTAGATGTCATATGCACGAGTAGAACACAAGTGAGTTGTGGGCGATATAAGTCATACTGCTTACCAGCATGTCATACTTTGGTTCAGCGGTATTGTGAGATGAAGCAGCCCGGACTGACATTACGCGTACGCTTACGCGAGACTGGTTTCACCGTTACGAGCACTCGTGCTTAAAGGTGACTGGCGGGTGTGTGTTTCTCTCACTTTAGTTGAACCGGGTGTGGCTACGCCCGGTCCTTGCGAAGGTTAAAACAACACCAACTTGACAAACTATCGTTGTGGTTTTGATGCGTAGGTAAGAACGGTTATTGCTCAGCCCGTAGCAGCCACGTAAAATTTGCAACAACAAAGTAGAGGACGTCTAACTTGTTTTTGCAGGGCATGTTGTGATGTGATATGGTCAAGACGTGATGCTATATTTTATTGTATGAGATGATCATGTTTTGTAACCGAAGTTATCGGCAACTGGCAGGAGCCATATGGTTGTCGCTTTATTGTATGAAATCCAAACGCCATGTAATTGCTTTACTTTATCACTAAGTGGTAGCGATAGTCGTAGTAGCAATAGATGGCGTAACGACAACGATGCTACGATGGAGATCAAGGTGTCGCGCCGATGACGATGGTGATCACGACGGTGCTTCGAAGATGGAGATCACAAGCACAAGATGATGATGGCCATATCATATCACTTATATTGATTGCGTGTGATGTTTATCCTTTATGCATATTATCTTGCTTTGATTGACGGTAGCATTTTAAGATGATCTCTCACTAAATTATCAAGAAGTGTTCTCCCTGAGTATGCACCGTTGTGAAAGTTCTTCGTGCTGAGACACCACGTGATGATCGGGTGTGATAGGCTCTACGTTCAAATACAACAGGTGCAAAACAGTTGCACACGCGGAATACTCAGGTTAAACTTGAAGAGCCTAGCATATAACAGATATGGCGTCGGAACACGGAGACCGAAAGGTCAAGCGTGAATCATATAGTAGATATGATCAACATATTGATGTTCACCGTTGAAACTACTCCATCTCACGTGACGATCGGACATGGTGTAGTTTATATGCATCACGTAATCACTTAGAAGATTAGAGGGATGTCTATCTAAGTGGGAGTTCTTAAGTAATATGATTAATTGAACTTAAATTTATCATGAACTTAGTCCTGGTAGTATTTTGCAAATTATGTTGTAGATCAATAGCTTGCATTGTTGCTTTCATATGTTTATTTTGATATGTTCCTAGAGAAAATTGTGTTGAAAGATGTTAGTAGCAATGATGCGGATTGGATCCGTGATCTAAGGTTTATCGTCATTGCTGCACAGAAGAATTATGTCCTTAATGCACCGCTAGGTGACAGACCTATTGCAGGAGCAGATGCAGATGTTATGAACGTTTGGCTAGCTCAATATAATGACTACTTGATAGTTTAGTGCACCATGCTTAACGGCTTAGAATCGGGACTTCAAAAACGTTTTGAACGTCATGGACCATACACTACACCACGGTAGAGCCTTCGTGACACACCAATGTGTCGGCATAGGGTACCTTTGCCGACAGATAAGTTGTATCTAACACCAATGCTGACAGAAGATGAAAGAGTCAGAGGACTTGCTGTGGGCAAAGGTATTGCCGACAATTATCTACTTCCCGACACTTTTTCAGTCAGCATATACCCTACCTACGCCGACACATGGTATGTCCACATACACCCTACCTACGCCGACACTTTATCAGACAACATACACCCTACGTATGCCGACTGATAGCCTGTCCACATACACCCTACCTGTGCCGACACTTTATTAGCCACGTATACCATATCTATGCCAATAGATACTCTATCGACATAGACCCTACCTACACCGACAGATATTGCCTTTGCCGACAGATAAATTGTTGGTATAGTGATGTCAACGATGTGCAGCGAAAACAATATATATACTAGTTCTAAATAGATTCAATTATTATCTATATATACAAACTCAAACAAATTCAATTATTATCCTCACATACACAAGCAGGTTCAAGATGAACACATACTGTACAACAATGAAAATGTGTTCACAAACATGCATATACATTGAACACAAGTTGACAAACACATCAACCTTGACAAAGTTTGACCATCTTAACAATCACCCAGAACACACAAGTCACAAAAGAATGAGCACTATTTGCTTGTATGAGAGACTTCAACTAGATGGTCCAGAACACACAAGTCTGTATCCACATGCACAAAGTGCAAGCTCCAAAATACCCGCAACACCAAATGGTCTAGAAGACACAACAGATCCATGAGTACAAGTTGGTTGGTCCATAAATGCTGCAAAGTCATCACGTCCATGTGCACCAGTTGACTAAGTGCCTGAAAAAATTCACAAAAATTTGTCAAGAAAGTGGAATCAGGTCAAGTTGTTCAAAGCTCAAAAGATACAAGAATTTTTGTATGCAAGCAATTTATTGTTAACGCATAGGCCAGCAACCTTGTAAAGCGACATTTTAGAAACTGTTCTTATGCAATAGCATGTGAGCTAATTACTACGGAAAGAAAAAATGTACCTAGTAGTTGAGGTACCTGGCGATGTAGCCTTCCATTCGCCAGCAATTGCCCGCTACAAGTCGTGGCCCTGGTTCCCGGTGAGGTAGCCTTTCCATCCACTATTTGTTTTCTGCTGCACGTGCGCGACCATGGTTACTAGCAAGGTAACCGTCCGTTCTCTGCCCATGGCCCAAGCTGCATGCTTGCGATCACGGTTCCCAGCTATTGTCGGCAAGACTATACGAATTAGTAATTTGTTTCTCAACAGGCATTATAATAATGACAACTATATGTAACTACACTATTTGCATCTATTTTTTACTGTAATTATGTGCAATTGGCATTGGCATATCAAGGTGGAAAAATTGAATTTAAGCATATAAAGTACAGGACAGAGCAATATATATTAAGCAAGTTCAAAAGTTCATTCTTAAATGTGCAATGTTCATCAGAAGGAAATGACTGAGCAACTATGTTATGGAATCATAAAGCTTGCTCTTTCTAACATTGTGCTGAACTGAAATAACTGAACCAAACAGATAAAGAAAATCCTATACATGAAATCATAAGGCAAACGCGCACTTTGATGCGCCTTTTTTTCAGCTTCAGCAGTAGATGAGCAAATATCATTTACACAAGACCAGAGTAGTAAAAGTTTCATTTACACAAGACCGATTGAAGTATATTGTAGGCCAGAAATGTGAGCCCATCAAGAAAACATGGCCATCTTTGAATTCATCTCGACCTTTATTTTCTTCCCACATGTTTTGATCTCAGTTGGAATAATCATTTGTACATATTTTTCCATTATGTGATAACATTGGTAAAAAGCACAAGAATCCCACACTAAGATATATGTTTCCATTTTAGTGTCAATTTCTGGTTGATTTTTGGGATATGATAGACAAACTTAACAAGTACGATAACAAAATCTTCAATCAATTAAAGCCCTTTAAATGTCTTCACGAGGGGCGTGTGAGTGACTTTTGTGGCTCGGGGAAAGAAACAACTACCACACGTAATCCTCTTGAAAAGAACAATTAGATCTAACAGATGCAGTAGCTCCAACCTGAGATTGTGATGAAGATGGTGGGTGTAAGCTCAATCAAATAGCAAAAGACAGAACCTTGGCAACAGTAAGGCAATGCCAAATATAACTGAGAAAGCAAAAGGTCAACGCTAAAGAAGCAACACCCAGAATTATCTGGTAGCTTGACTACCAACGACTTCACATGAAATGTGCTATGGGTACACATACTGCCTAGCCTGAGTGTTTCTTTGTTTCCAGTTTTTCCTGCAAAGAGGCCTGAAAATGCATCCAGTGGAAAATGAGGCCTAACAATTCTAGTCAGGTCAGCCGACTATGAAACAAATATTGGCATCACCATCTCAAAATTAGAAATACACACACATGCATCTCCCGCTGGATCAAAGCATGGACCTAAAGTTAAAACTAATCATAAAACCATGAAGATTGGGAGGGTAAAGTATGCACTGATTAATACACGGGCTACACACATCTACTATGCATCAATTTGATCAAATCAGAGTAGTTTTTACTACAGTAGATAGACGCCAAACCTATTTGAAGAAAACTTCAGACCTTGTTTCAAACATTGTGGCATTTGCATGTTACATAATCATTTTGCATCACATCTAATGAGAGATCAAATATAGTAATTGTTGACCCCAGCATTAGTTTAATCTCTAGAACATTCCTTCAGTTATATAATACAACAGATATATCCTACTTGCGACAATATGTTACCTTCTCATTGCTATGTCCATAAATAAATCTTGAAATCATTTACTGAACATGCAGGTAAATTCATATAGCCTTGTGGTAAAAAATACTAATGTGATAGCGGTCATAATAAGAGGACATGAGTCGGGAACAACAATTCGAAGCACTGCATCGGAAATTCCTTCATCCATCTTGAGTTCTTCACTTATACTCTCAGAAATTCCATATGAGAGTATTAGTTGATGTTGTCTCAAAAAAGAATCTGTCCCAACCAAGTAAAAACTATGAGAAACATTAAAATGCAGTGGAATATAGTTTACTGATTGAAGAAGAGGAGGTTTGGGAAGCTGCGATGCCTAACATGAATCTCTTAGACATGAACGAAAAGAACTACATACCTAGTGAACAATGAAAAATTAAAGAAAAGAAATTGGTCGACATTATTCAGGTTCATTCAATTCAACCTCAGGTACAGAGAAGGAAATCTCAGGACGAGTTAGTGCTTACCTCAGGGCACAACGTCGGCTCGCTTCAGGAGGGGCGCAGCTCGAAGGAGATGGAGCCCCGCCAGCAGCAGGTTCAGTAGCAGCAGATCCGGTAGCAACGAGAGCCTGGAGATGGAGCCCCGGCAACAGCAGGGACTGGGATTGGCGAGGAAGACGGTTGGATGTCAGGGGATGGGGCAAGGAACGCGGTTAGATCTGCAGAGGACGACGGCTCGATCTCGGGGTGGAGCCCGGGGGAGGGGGGCGGAGTGCAAGGATGGGTGGATGTCATGGTGGAGCTCGGGGGCGGGGGAGTGCAAGCTCCGAGAGGATGGCTTGACGACGGCGGTGGAGCATGAGGCCGGCGGCAGGACTCTAGATCGAGCACGAGGGCGGCGGCGGCAGGCATGTGTTAGGGTTGTGGAGTTGGGGATATTTTGCACGGGGGTGGAGGATATTTTGCACGAACACCCGAAATTTTTTCCCTCGCGCCAAAATCACGCGCCAAAAGTTTCCAACCATCAGTCCATTGACACGTGTCCACCTATGCCGACACTTAGTTCCTGTCCATACACCCTACATACACCGACACATTTTAAGTCACTAAGTACCCATCTATGCCGACAGAAAAACTGTCAAGGTCTAGATATATGCCGACACATAGCATGTTATTAACCAATTACTGACAAATACATTGATGCTACAAGATTGCTGACTCTTAGTGTGTCCACCCTGATGTACCTCTGCCGACACATGATCCGAAGATAAAACTTAAAACCTATGCCGACAGTTATTTTGTGGAGATTGTTGGACCTTTGCCCACAAAAATGTGTCACGTAAGCTCTACCGTGGTGTAGTGATATGAGATGTTCCAGGAGTTGAAGTTAATATTGCCAGCAAATACCCGAGTTGAGAGATATGAAGTCTCCAACAAGTTCTATAGCTAAAAGATGGAGGAGAATCGCTCAACTAGTGAGCATATGCTCAGATTGTCTGGGTATTTCAATCGCTTGAATCAAGTGGAAGTTAATCTTCCAGATAAGATAGTGATTGACAGAATTCTAGTCACCATCACTAAGTTACTAGAACTTCGTGATGAACTATAGTATGCAAGGGATGACGAAAATGATTCCCGAGCTCTTCGTGATGTTGAAATCGACGAAGATAGAAATCAAGAAAGAGCATCAAGTGTTGATGGTTGACAAGATCACTAGTTTCAAGAAAATGGCAAAGGGAAAGAAAGGAAACTTCAAGTAGAATGACAAGCAAGTTGTCACTCCCACGAAGAAGCCCAAAGCTGAACCAAAGCCTGAAACTGAGTGCTTACACTGCAAAGGAAATGGTCACTGGAAACGGAAATACCCTGAATATTTGGTGGATAAGAAGGATGCCAGAGTGAACAAGGGTATATTTGATATACAGGTTACTGATGTGTACCTTACTAGTGTTTATAGTAGCCCCTGGGTATTTGATACTTGTTCGGTTGCTAAAAATTAGTGACTCGAAACAGGAGTTACAGAATAAACAGAGACTAGTTGAGGGTGAAGTGATGATGTGTATTGGAAGTGGTTCCAAGATTGATATGATCATCATCGCACACTCCCTATACTTTCGGGATTAGTGTTAAACCTAAATAAATGTTATTTGGCATTTGCGTTGAGCATGAATATGATTTGATCATGTTTATTGCGATACGGTTATTCATTTAAAGTCAAAGGATAATTGTTGTTCTGTTTACATGAATAAAACCTTCGATGGTCATACACCCAATGAAAATAGTTTGTTGGATCTCGATCATAGTGATACACATATTAACAATATTGATGCCAAAAGATGCAAAGTTAATAATGATAGTGCAACTTATTTGTGGCACTCCCGTTTGGGTCATATCGGTGTAAAGCGCATGAAGAAACTCCATAAAGATGGATTTTCAGAATCACTTGTTTATGAATCATTTTATGCTTGCGAACCGTGCCTTTTGGGCAAGATGACTAAAACTCCGTTCTCCGGAACAATGGAACGAGCTACTGACTTATTGGAAATAATACATACCGATGTATGTGATCCGATGAGTGTTAAGGCCCGCGGCGTGTATCTTTATTTTCTGACCTTCATAGATGATTTGAGCAAATATGGGTATATCTACTTGATGAAACATAAGTCTAAAATAGTTGAAAAGTTCGAAGAATTTCAGAGTGAAGTGGAAAAATCATCATAACAAGAAAATAAAGTTTCTATGATCTGATCGTGGAGACGAATATTTGAGTTACGAGTTTGGTCTTCATTTGAAAAAATGTGAAATAGTTTTGCAACTCACGCCACCCGGAACACCACAATGTAATGGTGTGTCCGAACGTCGTAATCGTACTTTACTAGATATGGTGCGATCTATGATGTCTCTTATCGGTTTACCACTATCGTTTTGGGGTTATGCATTAGAGACAGCTGCATTCACGTTTAATAGGGCACCATCTAAACCCGTTGAGACGACACCGTATGAACTATGGTTTAGCAGTAAATTTAAGCTGTCGTTTCTTAAATTTTGGAGTTGCGATGCTTATATGAAAAAGTTTTTCAACCTGATAAGCTCCAACCCAAATCGGAGAAGTGCGTCTTCGTAGAATACCCAAAGGAAACTATTGGGTACACCTTCTATCACAGATCCGAAGGCAAGTTATTCGTTGATGGATCCTTTCTAGAGAAGAAGTTTCTCTCGAAAGAAGTGAGTGGGAGGAAAGTAGAACTTGATGAGGTAATTGTACCTTCTCCCTTATTGGAAAGTAGTTCATCACAGAAATCTGTTCCAGTGATTACTACACCAATTACTGAGGAAGCTAATGATGATGATCATGAAACTTCAGATCAAGTTACTACAAAAACCTCGTAGGTCTACCAGAATAAGATCCGCACCAGAGTGGTACGGTAATCATGTTCTGGAAGTCATGTTACTAGACCATGATGAACCTACAAACTATGAGGAAGCGATGATGAGCCCAGATTCCACGAAATGGCTTGAGGCCATAAAATCTGAGATATGATCCATGTATGAGAACAAAGTATGGACTTTGATTGACTTGCTTGATGATCAGCAAGCCATGTTAAATAAATGGATCTTTAAGAGGAAGACGGACACTGATAGTAGTGTTACTATCTACTAAGCTCGACTTGTTGCGAAACATTTTCGACAAGTTCAAGGTGTTGAATACGATGAGATTTTCTCTCTCATATCGATGCTTAAGTCTGTCAGAATCATGTTAGCAATTGCCACATTTTATGAAATCTGGCAAAAAGGATGTCAAAACTGCATTCCTTAATGGTTTTCTTAAAGAAGAGTTGATATGATACAACCAGAAGGCTTTGTCGATCCGAAAGTTGCTAACAAAATGTGCAAGCTCCAGCGATCCATCAATGGACTGGTGTAAGCATCTCGGAGTTGGAATATACGCTTTCATGAGTTGATCAAAGCATATGGTTTTATACAGACTTTTGGAAAGGCCTGTATTTACAAGAAAGTGAGTGGGACCTCTGTAGCATTTCTAATATTATATGTGGATGACATATTGTTGATTGGAAATGATATAGAAATTCTGGATAGCATGAAAGGATACTTGAATAAGAGTTTTTTCAAAGAAAGACCTCAGTGAAGCTGCTTACACATTGAGCATCAAGATCTATATAGATAGATGAAGACGCTTGATAAGATTTTTCAATAAGTACATACCTTGATAAATTATTGAAATAGTTCAAAATGGAACAGTCAAAAAGGGAGTTCTTGCCTGTGTTGCAAGGTGTGAAGTTGAGTAAGACTCAAGACCCGACCATGGTAGCAAATAGAAAGAGAATGAAAAATCATTCCCTATGCCTCAGTCATAGGTTCTATAAAGTATGTTATGCTGTGAACCAGACATATTGTATACCTTGCTCTCAGTTTTGCAAAGGAATACAATTTTGATCTAAGAGTAGATCACTGGACATTGGTCAAGAATATCCTTAGTGAGGACTAAGGAAATATTTCTCGATTATGGAGGTGATAAAAGAGCCCGTCGTAAAAGAGTTACATCGGTGCAAGCTTTTACACCAATCCAGATGACTCTAAGTCTCAATCTGGATACATATAGAAAGTGAGAGAAATTAGCTAGAGTAGCTCTCTGCAGAACATTGTAGACATAGAATATTTGCAAAATACATACGGCTCTGAAGGTAACAGACCCGTTGTCTAAGCTTCTCTCACGAGCAAAACATGATCACACCTTAGTACTCTCTGGGTGTTAATCACGTAGCGATGTGAACTAGATTGTTGACTCTAGTAAACCCTTTGGGTGTTGGTCACATGACGATGTGAACTATGGGTGTTAATCATATACAGATATGAATATTGGTGTTAAATCACATGGCAACGTGAACTAGATTATTGACTCTAGTGCAAGTGGGAGACTGAAGGAAATATGCCCTAGAGGCAATAATAAAGTTATTATTTATTTCCTTATTTTATGATAAATGTTTATTATTCATGCTAGAATTGTATTAACCAGAAACATAATACATGTGTGAATACATAGACAAACATAGTGTCACTAGTATGCCTCTAATTGACTAGCTCGTTTATCAAAGATGGTTATGTTTCCTAGCCATGGACAAATGAGTTGTCATTTGATTAACGCGATCACATCATTGGGAGAATGATGTGATTGACATGACCCATTCCGTTAGCCTAGCACTTGATCATTTAGTATATTGCTATTGCTTTCTTCATGACTTATACATGTTCCTGTAACTATGAGATTATGCAACTCCCGTTTACCGGAGGAACACTTTGGGTGCTACCAAACGTCACAACGTAACTGGGTGATTATAAAGGAGTACTACAGGTGTCTCCAAAGGTACATGTTGGGTTGGCGTATTTCGAGATTAGGTTTTGTCACTCCGATTGTCGGAGAGGTATCTCTGGGCCCTCTCGGTAATGCACATCACTATAAGCCTTGCAAGCAATGTGACTAATGAGTTAGTTGTGAGATGATGCATTACGTAACGAGTAAAGAGACTTGCCGGTAACGAGATTGAACTAGGTATTGGATACCGACGATCGAATCTTGGGCAAGTAACATGCCGATGACAAAGGGAACAACGTATGTTGTTATGCGGTTCGACCGAAAAAGATCTTTGTAGAATATGTAGGAGCCAATATGAGCATCCAGGTTCCGCTATTGGTTATTGACCGAGAATAGTTCTAGGTCATGTCTACATAGTTCTCGAACCCGTACGGTCCGCACGCTTAACGTTACGATGACAGTTTTATTATTAGTTTATATATTTTGATGTACTTAAGGAGTTCGGAGTCCCGGATGAGATTGGGGACATGACGAGGAGTCTCGAGATGGTCGAGACGTAAAGATCAATATATTGGACGACTATATTCGGAGTTCGGAAAGGTTCCGAGTGATTCGGGTATTTTTCGGAGTACCGGAGAGTTACGGGAATTCGCCGGCGAGTATATGGGCCTTATTGGGCCATACGGGAATAGAGGAGAGAGGCCAAAAGGAAGGAGGCCTGCGCCCCCCCTCTGGTCCGAATTGGACAAGGGGGCCAGCCCCCTTTTCCTTCTCCCTCTCCTCCTCTTTCCTTCTCTCCTACTCCAACAAGGAAAGGAGGAGTCCTACTCCCGGTGGGAGTAGGACCCCCCCCTTGGCGCGCCTCCTCCCTAGGCCGGCCGCCTCCCCCCTTGCTCCTTTATATACGGGGGCAGGGGGGCACCCCATAGACACACAAGTTGATCTACGTGATCGTTCCTTAGCCGTGTGTGGTGCCCCCCTCCACCATATTCCACCTCGGTCATATCGTCGCGGAGTTTAAGCGAAGCCCTGCGCCGGTAGAACATCATCATCGTCACCACGCCGTCATGCTGACGGAACTCATCCCCGACACTTTGCTGGATCGGAGTCCGGGGATCGTCATCGAGCTGAACGTGTGCTGAACTCGGAGGTGTCGTACGTTCGGTACTTGGATCGGTCGGATCGTGAAGACGTACGACTACATCAACCGGGTTGTCATAACGCTTCCGCTTACGGTCTACGAGGGTACGTGGACATTACTCTCCCCTCTCGTTTCTATGCATCACCATGATCTTGCGTGTGCGTTGGAAATTTTTTGAAATTACTACGTTCCCCAACAATTTGAAGCCCATATTCTTTTTATTAGCATTACAGACCATATATTCTAGGCACTGCTAAAAAATTGAACGAAATATTGCATATTTTAGTGGGGTCCGAACTCTTTTAATCACGAAATTTCGAGTCACGTTAAAAATAATTTTCAAAAAATTATATCAATATAAAATTCAAAAAACAATTCTCCGCAAAAAAAATAATGAAATTTAGAATCTTAACTAGCAAGATGCCCGTTCATTGCACTGAACATGAAGATGCATTTGTATGAGTAGTTTATCTTGTGGGAGAAAAGATGATATTTTAATGAAATTGCCAGTTTGTTTGTTTTTATAAGAGTAGAGAGTAGAGAAATCCTGAAAAAATGATATTTTAATGCAATTGCCGGTTGGCTTTGGTTTGAAAATTTACAGCCCATTTCTTACAACTTATAGCCCGTTTTCTGGGGAAGCCCATTTTTACTACTTACATCCCTCCTCGTCTTGACAGATTTGCGGCCCAGCAGGGCTGAGAAAAGCAAGTAGGCCGCGGTTTTGTTATTCTCCAAAAAAAGAACTGGGCTAGCCAATTTCAGAAAGAAAAAATATATCAACGGTCTCGTCATGTGCTTAATAAAAGCGTAAGCGTGGGCTAGATGGGCCATAGCCCCTGCACAGCGCACAGTTGAGCTCCGTCTCTGAAACTGAAAAACAACTGGGCGAGCTGGTGGGTCCCTGGTGTTATCCGCTCGTTGTGTAATTTTCTCGCTTATTAACTACATTGACAATGGCCTGGAACATAGTTGTCAAACAATTAGGAGGAAGTATTTTTTTGGCTTGTAATAATGAGGCACCTGCTTGCGAAATGCAATGACCCTGGTGGGTCCCTACTGTCAGCCTCTCCATGTACAGTCATCCCCTGATTCCTCTTGTTTGTTGACCATGTTGACAACGCCAGACGGCGGCGGGCACAGCAAGCTAACCAAGGTGGAGAACGACGGCAAGGGCTCGGACGGCAACAAACAGCATCCATGGAAGATGCGGTAGTGTAGTGGCAGGTGGAGGGGAGTACGAGGGCAACAACATGCAAGTCAAGCATACAAATGGTACAAAAGCCCAAGGATTAATTGTTCATCAAATTTTTAGACAAAACCCAAATTGAACATGACAGTAACATCTAACCCAACCACTCTTTTTTGCAGTCACAAACAAATGGATCGGTCTGATCCATAAAATCAACATCCTGTGCAAAAAAATTTATTTCAGGATGTCTACAACTTATTGTAAATAGAAGCCGAGCACGTTTAGAAGCCCATTTGTCCACCTGAAACTTCTTTTTTTGCTGTTCAACATGTTCGTCCGTGAGAAATCTCTTGCTGTAAAAATTAAGCCTCATGGACAATAGTAACCTTGCATTCAACAGGAAGAATGTGACAAAGCTTCTGTTTGCCTGGTTCGATGCATATCGTCCCATCGTTATTGTCCTCAAACGAATGTCATGAGAACTGAGAAAATCCTTGTGCTTATTACGCCAACGATTGGTTACATGTTTTTCTCCATGTGGTTCTGCCTAAGTAGACATGAAGATTGAAAACAGTTAAGGTCTGAAAAAAAGTAAGTCGAAATAACGACAGCTGAACAGTTAATTCTAGTACAATATATACGGGCTTTCAATGTGCATGAAATCATCACCTTTATGTATAAATTCTCCAGAGGTCGAAAGCATCACAGCAAGCCAATAATTATGTCTAGATCAAAACTATACATTCTGATATATATGATCTTGACAGAATCCAGCAGCATTGATAGGCTATCAATGGATGAACTCTTCATTGAGCATAACATAATATTAGTACCCAAAGTGTACTCCAAGATGATATAAACTTATGCTCACAAATGAAAAATGCAGCATATGATTAAAAATGTGTAGATGATAATATACTGTACCTGAAAAAGTGAGGAGCCAAACACCCACTCCTTTTCGTTATTAAACGGGTCACGAATTACACCCAAGGTCTCCAGTTTGGGGGCAGAGACGACAGTTATTTCTGAAGGTGTATAGAAATTATGAAGGACCAACCTTTCAAGTGAAGGGGCATCTTCGATGATGAGCTGTCGTCCTTTAAAACAAATTCCAATGCTTTTAAGGTGAGGCGACTTTATTTGGAGACAACTGATACCGATTTCTATTCCCAAAGCAATCAGCAAGCGCTCCAGGGCAGGGCAACTGGAGTGGATGATGCTGTGCAGTGGGGCCTCCGACAGATTAACCACCACAAGCGAAAGTTTTTTTAGCAGTGGGAGTCGAAGAATTTGTACCAGATCATCTGGTAGATGGCACCGGGCGAAGGTGGTGGTGTGGAGAGAGGAGGAAAACCGCGAGATGGGCAATGGTGGTGTGGGCACGAATTCTTGGTATGTTCGTGGTATGAAACTTTCATGGTAATTGTAGAACTCAAACTGCTGGAGTTTTCCGAATTCAGGGGATGTCAGCGAAGCGTCCACCTTGTCGGGGATGGACAGCAGGTAGCTTGTCGGGATGCAGAGGCATTGAACGGGGCCCTGCTGGTGAGAAGAGACGATGGCTCTGAGGAGATCAAATTCAGGAAGGACAGATATCTGACGACAATCGAGATTGAGGGGCGCGGTGCGCCATAGAGGGCACCACCGAGTTGAGAGGTCTTGTGTGTAGCAGCAATCCTTGATGGGGAGAAGCGAGATGATCTCCTCAAGGATGATGCCCGGGAGATTGCTGATGCGGTCCACCAGAGATTCTACCAGTTCCTCATATCCGGGTGGGGGGGGGGGCTCGCCGCTTCTCCCCGCGCTACCGGGTGCGGGATCTACAACCGGCGTCGCCGCTGGCGGGAGCCTCATCTTCTTGGCGCTGGGGCCAGCCAACTCCATTTTCCTTGTGGGCTTCACGCCGAGCTCACGGGTTTGAGCAGAGTAGCCAGAGACAAGCCTAGTGGCAGTGCGAATGGGGAAGAAGGAGGGTTGGGGATTTCTGTAGGAGTGGAAGAAGAGGAGCAGACGTTTTCTGTACGAGTGGGGAAGAAGGTGAGCGGGTATTTTACGAGTGAAGACGATTGGGGAGCAGGGGGAATTGGGTGGGGAGACAAAGCGGGAGAGCGACCTGTTCGTGTTTATAAGGCCCGCTGCACTAACTACTCGCTTTTTCCCAAGAACTGCTCTCTTCTTTTGCGTTGCTGCATTGGAGCTGGCGCATGGGCTTGGCTGACTGGCCATGCATGCAGGATGCATGTGCCCGCCGGCCACTGCATGTGCTTGGTTTGTTACTAGGCCTATTT
The DNA here is from genome assembly GCF_018294505.1 of Triticum aestivum. Classification (NCBI taxonomy): domain Eukaryota; kingdom Viridiplantae; phylum Streptophyta; class Magnoliopsida; order Poales; family Poaceae; genus Triticum; species Triticum aestivum. The sequence goes on from NC_057801.1 coordinate 779,875,307, forward strand.
AATAGGGTGGTTACGGAGTAAATTAAGGATATTTATTTTCTCTGTGTGCATCCACCAAATTAGAGGATGCGGTATTGGATGTAGACACTCACATTAAACTAACATTCAGAAGAAGAAAATTCAACATGTCTATGCATCTCAATGATTCACCATACTATAACCAATATACAAAGCTGTGAGAAGGTGTGGAAATAAACAAAATTGGTCGATGCTTCTCTGAGCAAAGGGCCTCCCTGTGCACGCATTAATTTCCTGGGCATGCTTGTTTCTTCTCAAAATGTTGTGAGCACTTTGAGCATGTTGGCAACTCCACAGCTAGTTAGCTGCCTCATCTTGCAATTGATGCTGAAACATTTGCAGCAAACACATGAGGCAATAGAGATGACTCAACATGGGTCCATATTATGCAGTTCCCCTGAAATCATATTCATTCTCCTGAATCTGAAAAGATAGGAAAACAGTAGCTATACTTAAACGGTGTTGCAAAACAGTAGCACATATCAATAGCTCGGCATGACAAAACACGATCATCTGGACGAAGGGGATACTGACCAGCCTGAGGAAGATTACATATAATTTCATAAGTCCTTGGTTGATTTCCACCTTCGGCTGCACTGCTTGTTTGCTCCTCCACACATGACAGGATCGTTCCGCAATGCATTCAGCAAGTCAACGTACGAATAAGCTAATTTCATCTTGCGGTGGTCATTGTACCTAGTTACGAATGTAGGAATACCTGGAGCACCATGAGGTTAGCTGACAGCAGGAAGATGCAGCCATATAAAATTTGTGCGGTGCTACCAAAATTGAGTTTTGTATCCCTTCCCGTTATGAGAATTCTTCTTAAAGTTGGTAGAATGTGATGTCTTGTTCTTTGCATCAAACTCGCCTTTCCCCTGAGATTTGTTCTTGTTGTTTTGGGGCTGGTTGGGCTGGAAGTTCTTTTCGTGTACCATGTGGGCACTAGAAGCTCCCTCAGCGACCCGAGCACGTGTGTCTTTTGCTCTCGCCTTCTCCTCAAAATCAAGAGTGCTAATGAGATCCAAAACAGAAAACTCATGTCTCTTGTTTTTCAGAGAAGTAGCAAAATCGTTCCACGAAGGTGGAAGCTTGGGAATGATGGTCCCAGCAACAAATTTGTCCGGCAACACACACTTAAAGTAATCAAGTTCCTTAGAGAGTGATTGTATCTCATGAGTCTGCTGAACAACAAAGTGCTCATCAGTCATCTTGTAGTCACAGAATTGCTCCATGACGTACAACTCGTTGCCAGCGCCAGAGGGCCCAAACGTGGCCTCGAGCGCAGCCCACATGTCTTTGCCGCTGTCAAACGACATATATGAATCCACAATGGAATCGTCAAGAACACTAAGCAGGGCGGCTTTGAAGAGGGTATCCATGTTCTGAAAAGCTTCCTGCTGTGTCGGATTAAGATCGCCCTCAGGCTTACCCTTAGTGGCGTCATAGCAGTACATGATCTGAAACCAATATACTGCTCTTGTGCGCCACCTTTTATATTACACCCCCTTAAAAGTAGGCGGCTTCAAAAGCGCAGCAAAACCACTCGGAGTAAATTGCCTGTAATCAGGTTTTTGGATTGGATTGTTAAATATATGAGCAATTTAGTATGAGATTTAATCGGAATCAGCAGTAAATAGATCATGACGACAATTGCAAACATCAAAGTACTGATGCGGACCAAACCAGGAGGACAGAATCACATACTATACAGCAGGAGAAGAACCGATGTGGTTGATGTTGTCGTTGATGAAGAGGTTACCGAGGTCGGGGAAGAAGGCTGTCGTTGAGGAAGTCGTCGCTGGCAGCAGTCACAGGAGTGTGCTCCCCAAAAACCTGATCGTCTCTCTCCCGTACAGGATCACGAAAGGCGGGGTTCGGAGGACTGTTGTCCCTTCTCGCGGTGCACGGCGAAAGGAGGGCTGGAGAAGAATTGTGTGGCGGTGCTAAGATCTGGAACGGGGCGAAACCATATGATACAGCGGCGGCTAGGGTAGAGCATGTCAGGTCGGTTGTGCGAGTATAATAGTAGGCCTTTGGCCCCCAAACCCCGCGTCCAAGTCAATAATAGCTCAAAAAAAAGTCAATAATAGCCCCACCAAGGTTTGTCTAAAAAAACAGAGTAATTAAGGCGTCTGTTAGTCCCTTTAGTATAAATACAATATCATTAATAATGGCCCCACCTTTTGTCTCCCAAAGTATGTTGAAGTACAACCGGCTACACGTTTACAATCCGCTTCTCTTCTCTCTCCTCTTCTCTCTCCTTCAACTAAGCACAAATACTATATTTAAATCCTTATAGCCTGCTTATGTCATCTAATTGTAGTACTTGCTCTAAATTTACTATCCACTGGGTAGTCTGAAATGTCGGGCGTGCAGCGGGCGGTGCCCTTGGTCGGCGCGCCGCTTCAACGGCGGAAGCAGTGAGAGGTCGCGTCGCCCTGACTTGCCATCAATTATGGAGCGGCAGGCTCAACTGGCACAGGGCGGGAAGCGCGCGCGGGAGGGGGGAGCGGTTTTTGTTGGGCCAAGAAGGTGAGAAGCCAACTTGGGATCGGTCCGGACAGGGAAATATCATGTGCTCCCATACTCTGCATATGACACTAGTCTATGTTACTACTCCCTCCTTTCCGGTTTATAGAGATGTTTAGAGTAACATAGTAATATGTTACAGTACAAGTTACTCCCCACTATGACCAGCCTTGGCCTCTCGCAGTGATCCACCATGTAAAGCTGCTAAGCCTGCCACATAGGCATAAAATATGATGTGGCACCAATAAAATAAGCACCTATGCATTGAAGACTTGAGTTACTAAGCCATTTAATGCACTTAGCACCTCATCTAAAGATCATTAATAGTATAGCCAGTGCCATGTCATCTACAACCAATCTTATAGTCAACATGTACAAAATAGTAGATCAAAGTAGTGTACTACTACTTTTTTATTCTGTGGCCCACCTTTCATTCTCACAAATTGCCTAGGAGCACGTGCTAGAGCTGGCTCTTTATGAAGAGCCCGCTTACCTTCTCTCTCCTCTTCTCTTTCCTCCAACTAAGCAGAAATATACTAGTTTATTCCTTATAGCCCGCTGAATCAGCCTTATTTTACTTGCTCTAAGAACATCTAAGACTAGCCACAATGGTGAGTAACATACACTAGTAACACACACATATCCCTAGACTATGTTACTACCTTCGTAGTGGTTAGTAACATAAGTGTGGTAACATGCAAAGCTTCATTTATTAGGTTATAGGCTCATATTGCATTGAGACATGTGATGTTACAGTAACTAGCTAAGTTACTATAACTACCTCTCTCTCCTCATTAACTCACTGCCACATAAGCAAATTTGCTGAGTTTGACTCGATGTTACTGCTGAAGTTACTCCCACTGTGGCTAGTCTAAGCACTTACTAGCACCCCCTTGACCATGGACCTTGACGGTGTACGTCACCCTGTGTCTCATAATTTTCCTCGTCATCATCTGAGTCCTAGAAGATCTCACCCACATCATCATTAGCATGCAGCCGCCTTGATAGACAACGTGCACAGACGGAGTAGAGGCGACTGGGGACGCACCACCACCATGTCGTGGGCACTCCACCGTATGTCCTCGTGTGCGTGCAGCGTGCGTGTTTTTCCATCGGTGCTAGCTCTAAGGCCGAGGCTGCGGTCATCTTCGTCTCTGACTGTGACTAGTAGTTGAGCAACGATGGCAAAGAGGTGCTGCAAGAGATGCGTATGCGCCGTTGCGTGCGAGCTTCGCCGTAGCACGATGAACCGGACGTCGCCGCGGATGGCGCACGCCTCCATGCAGCCGAGTGTGTGCGCATGCATGTGTTATTCACGTGCATTCTGCGGCCGAGCGTGTGTGCATGCACGTCTTGTGTACGTGCATTGTGTGCTCCATGCTGTGCGCGTATGTGCATGAGTTGGATCAGATGGAGTTAGTGCGTTGGCTTGTGTACATGCGTGGCAGCATGCGTCCTGTACATGCGAAAAGTTCATGTTCTTTTATTTGTTTATAGGTGGGCAGGCGGCAAAAAATAGGGGGAAACACGCAAGGTTCCTTGCATACGCTCCACCGCAAGTTTCCTTGCTCCTCCTCGGTCGTCGGAAATCTATGCTCTTCAACTCTTTTATTTTACGTGAGCTTTGTTCATCCTTTTCCCAACACGCGAGACATCTAGCATCAAGGTGCACGTGTCATGCAAGAAAATGGAGATAATCAGATAAGCAGTGCGTAAGTGAGTCGTGTGGGGGGAGCGGGGGGAAACCCTTTTTCGTAAGTGAATCGTGCACTTCGATGGCACCTGTGCAATATTTTGTCTCCTCGATGGCACGTGAATAGTGCACGTACTCAACGACGGAGCACGGGGTGGTAGCAATGACATGGTCAGCCCTTTTTTGGAGAGAGTACGTACCACTAGTAAATAACTTTGATGTGTCCAGTCAAATTGCAGAACGACGAGAAGCTTGATTATGCCTTCTCCCTTGCCAACACGTGCGCGGTGGCTCCTAGCACGAGGAGAAACTTTTGCTTACAAGCGGTGGACGTCCAGCAGTTCATTTGGTGTCAGATTGCCAGAAGCACTACTCTAGAACCATCGACTTTCGAAAGAGGCGAAGAGCCAAGCGCAAGGTCACCTACTAACCTTAGGCTAGGCGTAGTGGGAGTAACATAAGTAGGGGTACCTCCTTTTTTAATTCTAGAAACAACCACACGCGAATATCAAGGTGCTGGTTACGTAGAACAAATTTCCTGCAGTCCGTGCTCAGCCCTCCTCTATCTCTCTTCTCACCTAGCCAGCGGACGCACGGAGCCCATCGTCTGTTTGCTCACATGTGGCCCCACATGTCAGTGAAAACGCAAGAGGACCCACTGAACCTGCACATCTTTCACCTCGACGTGCTGGTGATGAAAAACAAATCCAATAAAGATCTTCGGTGGCCGCTTTTGGAGTTACTGAAGAGTAGTAAGATTCTATTTACAGTTTAACCCAAGATGCACATCTCGTGGCTTCAACTACCACTATATTTTCTTTCATGACACGACCTGGATGCTGGATGTCCCACGTTTCGGCAAAAGGAGGAAGAACCCGACCAAATCTTCGGTTGTGCTCTCGGATTAGACTACTTGTGCTAACTTAAAAAATTTATTGTGTACTCCCACCGTTCCAAAATACTTGACTTCCATTTTTCCAAAAATGGATGTACCTATATACTAAAAAATGTTTAGATACATATATATTTTGACAAATAGAAGGCATGTATTGTGCAACAGAGGGAGTAGAATGGATGCAAGTTTTTGTATTGGGAAGAAGGGTACATCCATATATTGATAGAGCGTTGGAGTTGGCCTTACAAGTGGGACCGCAGTTGAGGAAACCGACTATCGGCAAACCCCCACCTCGCCCGCCGCGCGATGGCTGAGTTAGAGAAACAATGATGTTGAAGAGATTGCTCTAGCACAGACTCCAAGAAATATGGTGTCAGATGGAAGTCGTGCTGGTGGCATGTGCCGTAGTCCTGGGCGTGAATTCTTGTTTTGGCCCATGCCACCCTACTACTCCTACTACTTACTTATATAGTACTAGTAGTATCGAGGATTCGAGGTGCTGGTTACATACAATATGGCTACAGTAAAAACACCCGCACGACGCGCGAAGCATGTGAAGCTAGTACAAATAGTGTACTACTATTGTTGATTGGCCTCATCCGATAACCTGTTGCAATGCACGTACAATTATGTATTCGAAAAATATTTTTTTGCCTCGTCGCACCACTCACTTACAGAAGCAACTTGAAAGCCGTTCATAAATTTAGTAAGTTTATCACAGGCATATCATTGTATTACATACAACAGGTCATCAACCCACATCGACAACGAGGATACATTATAAATACTAAAGTTTTCACCACACAACAAACAACAAGCAATGAAATGAACTTCAACTCAACCATTCCTCGGCGTTGGAAACACTTGCTTTGAACCACAAGTGATTCTCTGAGATGGGCCATCTATTGTCGATATCGAGACCAACGGAGGACTGATAATCCAGGCTGAAGCGGCCTACTATATCAGTGCCAGGGTAGGGAACCACCCTAATGTCCGAGGTATAGACACAGTTGCTTCTCATAAATGGTACTAGTAACGTTGTGTCAACAGCAGTTGGATCACCTTTCACCATCATCGGATAGTTTTGTCCAAGGAAGAGCGAGTTTTCTCCAAGACTATCAATTCAGTACCAGGGAGAAGGTGTTGGCGCTAGCACACTAGTACCCATCCCGAATACCATGCAACTGGTGTTGGAATAGGTCCAGAGAGTGCGACCATGGGAGACAACACGTGCTCCCTCAGAAGTAACATCATTAGTGGGCTGTATACACACAAGAAGAGGTGATCCATCGGAATTAGTTGCCAGGCGCCACTGAGTATATACGTTCTGCTCGTCCTCATGCTCGTGATCATCACCATCGCCATCTCCCCCTTGGTTATAAAAAATTTCAAGTATAGGTGGTGGAATGTTCATAGGACCTTGGAAACACAAGAAGAAGGTTAATTAGTAAAGGGAAACTTTCTAACCCGCATGCATGTGGATGAAACAATTATAATTACGGTGGAAGACAAACATACCGAAACTACGAGGATACCATGCAAAAACAGTGCCATGAGCGGTGGAAGCAAACACAAGACCCTCATATTGAATTGCATCACAGTACACATCCGTGTATAGAAACTGATTTTTGAGCAATATCCATCGAGTCAAACCACCAAGGACGGCAACAAGCTTGTCGAAGATGGCAACAACTTCATAGTTGTGGTAATTCCAAGAGCGGTGGGAACTCAACAAATTGCTATCTTCCGTAGAAGACAGTCACCATGATCGTATTTGAAAGTGCATACAATACCGGTGTGCTCAACCTCTGGGCAGTCTGCTGAGATTTTTGGAAGAGGAACCCGGTCACGAGTGTACACATTCACCAGTTCCCACTCGCAGTTGGACCCAATGTAAACAACCCAATCTCCATTTGTGCCTGCCCAAGCCTTGCCCTCAAGCGATGGCATCTTAACATCATACGTATCATTATCAAGCGGCATCAACTTGCACAGGGTGAGGCCTCCGTCGTGTCGGCGCCAGTCATCAGGGTCACGGCAAAGAAGATAGGGGAGATCAAACCGCTCCTTGACTCTTGGGTTCCTTGTAATGATGTTATTAGTTAAGTCAAGAATGGGCTTGAACGAACCTGCCATGCTAGCCGAGGTGATGACGTCGCACCGATCAATGAGTTCCTCCACCACATCATCTTTCAGATCGGGGCAAGAATAACGAGGTCGTTTCCAGCCTGTTCCCTCCATGGAGAAGATGGGCGAACAATGGAGGAGGGAGAGGAAGAGCGTGCGATAGCAGTTCCAAATTGATAAGGAAAGGCGAAGAGTCGGTGGACAGCTGCCAGTTTGATACGGTTCACGAAGAGGCGCCCCGGCCTACACGTCCGTTCGGAAATACTCCTACTACTCGCCGTCGTCTCACTGATATGTTGGAACGGGACCACATGTCAATGAAACATGGTGTGTAATTTCTCGTGCAAAATGCGATCTAGCCGCGTTGGCCCGAGGTGCCGCATTAGTTTTTTTTTTAAGTTTGCCGCATTAGTTATCGAACTTTATTTTTTTAACATGCAATCTGAATGGATAGCTCTTGTGGTCATCACACGTGAGCAGATATAGTGATGGTTGATTCGCCCGAGAACTTATTACTGTGGGAATATGGGAGTACCAGCGGATTCAAGAAACAGAGAAATGATGGTTGCTTCGTCCGAGCAACTTACTGTGGCGAAGGTGGGGCTATGTGATTTGACTGCTCACTAGTCATTACTACTGTGTCGCAACGACCGGGGTGAATCTTTCCCTGAAGTTGTGTTGTGCACTCAATATTGCTGCATGGTAGGCGGAGCCGGATGAAGGATGTCCAACATGTCGGCGAAACGAAGTTGAATTGTTTCTGGCATTGCTATCAATCCTTCAGGATTTGTTTATATGTACGCATAATTTTGATGGAATTGTACTGTGATGCTATGAAGGTTTCAACTTTGGTTCCCGCAGGAAAAAAAGGTTTCAACTTAGGATTCATGTGTCTTGCCTCGAGATTATCTCGTTACAATATTCCATGAAATACAAATGAAACTACCATGGATAATGCATCTCAATGGTTCGCAGATCAGCGCCAATATTCACATCACAACTGAAGACAAAGTTGTGAGAAGGTGTACAAATAAAGAAAAAATATATAATTGATTGATGTTGTTCGTAGGCATGGCTCCATTTCCTTGGCACAGTCTTCAATGCTTGGCATCTAGTTTCACCCATCTCTGTAGCCAAAAAAGAGGTGTATGAAGGACACCACAATCCGATCATTTTGTGCAGCTCCACTAAAATCGAGCGGACCATCCCTGTTTGCAAAGATATCCAGTCAGTGTGATTACAATAATAGTGGAACTAGATGATGAAACATAACACACATAAATAGAAGCCGATCATCTCTACGATCTCTCTTTAGGACTAACTTCTTGTTGGAGAAGATTATGCACGGAGTTGGATGAGGAGGATAGCAAAACCAATCTCCCTTTCCGCAGTCCCATAGAAATGTAAAAATGTTGCCCGTGTGACATTTTGGCGGAACTGCACAAAACACTCTTCAAAAAAGCGATTTGTGCAGTTCACCAAAAGGTTGCAATAGCGACGAGGTGAATGGATAGCCCTGTTTGCAAAAGGAGGTCGAAAGGAAACAATTACTGCCCAATAACACGAGTAGAAGACACATACGCCGATAAAAAAGAAGCATGTTCCATGTAAAAAGGGAAATATAGCACATGGTGGTTTATCAAAAATGGTTTGAGGACGAGATTGCAAGATGGAAAGTACACCGGCCGAGATATGATTTAAGCAAACAACTAAAGAAGATCCACATGCAGCAACGTGGGAAGATGGGCAGTGGAGCAAGGCCGGAGGAACCTATACCTGAGGGTCATCGGGATGTTACTAGGAGGGCGTCGGCGGTCGGGATTTTCCCATACTGTGGCAGCGAGCAAGTGGTGAAGGCCCTACGGCGTCGGAGCTTGGTTATAGAGAACGGCGGGTACCGTAGATCGGGACGAGCTGCCTCAACACCGTCGAACCGAGAGACGATGCACATCCTCCCTTTCCGCCGGCGGACGGGATGCGGCCGGATCACTGACCAACACTGAGAGAGAGAGAGGCCACGACGGCCTTGTGTGAGATGGTGTGACGAGAGACAAACCCATTTTTCCATTTTCCCCACGGCAATCGTTTTATATTCTAGGCATGGTACCCGACCCTCCTTCGAGTAAACAACCGCTACACGCGTCAAATTATCACGTGGGCTGCCTTTTCATATAGAAACGAACTCCACGGTGTACCCGCGCGGGTGTGTACGGGAACGAGATGTGAGTACGTGCGTCCTGCGTGCACTTGTTCTTTAGGTGCAGGTACGTACGTGGGTGGGTGTGAGAGAGATGGTTTGTGCGAAACAGAGGCAATGTGTTGATGATATCTCAATCAGAAAACCGTAACATATGCAATGTGTGTGAAAAGGAGTCATGGATGTGAGATATCGATAGAATTGAAAATAGGGATGAAGTGTGTGGCTGCACGATCGATAAAGAGTGCCATCAAATTTGTGTTTGCCCTCCTCAAAGATACATGGCGGCTGGCCTACTGGAATTTGAGAGGGCAGAGGTGCAGTTCTTCTCCCTGGCATAGATACCTACCTACAACGTTCGACTATCGGTGTGTGTGGGTGTGTGTGTGGGTGGGTGGGGGTAGAGACCGGTCGACTAGTATATGTGTGGGGAAGGAGAGAGACCTAGCTATGTATTGAGGGAGATGATCGACATCCATGGATATGTGTACCAGAGGAATAAGGTTGGGAAAAAGACAAAGGTAGAGCGTCGGAGGGTTGGTGGTGGAGTGGCATCTCACAAATGGTGGGAGAGGTCTGCTAGACAAACGGAGGGTATGAGTGCAATATCAATAAGAGAGGGCGGGGGATGTGTGTCTGTCTATGCACGTGCGTGTGAGAGACGGGTCAGGAGGTATTCAAGGATGATGAGGGGAGAAGATATGGTTGTGGTAAGCATGCGTGACTACATAGGAAGATCAACCATCGTGTGTCCGATAAAAGGAGAGACATAACTAGCGAGGTAAGTGTATCGGTGCTTGGTGAAAACGAATTATAGTCGACCTGGCTATATGTAGGGAGATCAGTTCATATACACGCCTGCATGTGTTAGAAGCAAATAAGGTCCGGAGAGGCAGACATGGGGAGAGGGTGTGGCTAGGAGGTGGTGCGAGAGGCCTACCATGTCAAGGGGGGAGGAGTGTGTGAGAATGTGATAAATGAAAAGACGGGCGGGAGTGTGCACCTGTGTGGAATCGTGTTGGACATATGGGGGCATGGACGGTGAGAAGAGAAGAGGGGAAGTATATATGTGTTTGTTGTAGGCACACTTGGCTAGACAGATATATCGACCGGTGTGTGCCGGAAAGAAGGATCCGGGGGCCTACACACACCGCTGGTGGACGACCTAAAGAGAAATAATGAACGTGCGCGATGGAGGGAACGCTAAGGGTGTATGAGGGGGGCGGGCGTGTGCATGCACGATAGAAAGTTAGCGCTAGCTAGCTACAAATAGAAGAGGATCGTGAAGATGTAAAAGACGAACAAAGATCATAATTCATTATAAAAAAGTGGATATGGAAACTTGAAGAATATATCATAATGTAGAACATTGATTATTATTTGGGCTAATGTGTGGCTTTTGCAACTCAGGTCTAAATACTTGTCATAATGTAGGGGGCGGGGCACTATACTTTGTGTGATAAACACGGTGTATGTATGGAACATGATTTAGATTATGAATATATAGTTAGTACATCAAATGTACTATTATTTGGAATCAGCATCAAGTGTATTCAAAAAATAGAATTCGAGTTCATGTAGTACACATAGTTCATATCTATCTCTATAGTAATCATGTGGTGTGTTATTAAGGTAATACACGAATGATGGTTGAAGTTGGCAACAATCATGATTGTAGATTCTTATTGAAATAGAGAAACGAATTCAAATTTAGTTCGAATAGCAGCGGTAGTATAGACATTTGGAATGCACTAAAATGTTGGTATGAGTAGGTTACATGCATTATACAGCAAGCGAAAAAATTTAATCGGACATAGCTTTGAATAGCATTTGTATAGTTAAACGGGGCAAGACTCTCTCTTTGTGTGGTGTGAATAGTTTTATTTTTTTTGTTTTCTTTTTGTTTGAGGGAAGTGTGAATTGACTTGGTACGTACAAGTACAATATTACTACACGTTAGGCTTGTCCATAAAATTCAACCCGCGTGTGGTTATATCCCGAAAATTCAGATATCGTGCTCTCAAAACTGGCTCCTTCACAACCAGCGCCTTGCTATCCCGAAACTACAACGCGCGTGAAAACTCCCTCCAGCTGCCAAATCATGACACGTGAAATCCCCCTTCTAACCCTGAGCCGAAAGGGCCGCTAGTTCAAATCGGTGGGGGGTACTTTTGTAACACACCCTACATTTTGGACAAGCGCGTCCCTAAGTCATGCTTCACCCCCTCCCATCTCCCCCTTTTCGCCATTCGAAATCCCAGGCCGCCATAACCTCTATGCTCTAGCCGCGAAACCCCACCCTCCTCCGTCCGCCACATCACCGCTGCCCAGCCGGAGCCTCTTCCCCGACGACGTCGTCCACCGCAACAGCTCGACGTGCCTCGTCCACCTCCCCGGATGAGGATCCGTCGTCCATCTCACCGTCCCGCCGGTTCAGCCGTCCTGTCCTCCACCTCCATGGAGCTGCTCCGACGATCGCCTCGTCTATCGCGGCTGCTCCATCCCCACAACGCCGCCTTAACCTGCCCCACCGGAACTGCAGCATCCTCACCGACTCCTCGGACGAAGTCGAGGCCTACTCGGCGCCACCAAAGTGGTTGTACACTCATCACATCGCACCTTCTCCTTAACTTGACCTCCTGGCGTCGACGGTGCTCCATGCCGCACCCCCATGGAGCGGCTACCTTGAAGCCGGCACCACAGGCGACATCTCCACGGCGGCTCTCATCCTGTGTGAGGCCCCTTCGGGGGCGGTGGCCATACCAGCCAAATCTGCTGCTGCTGCTCCGGCTCTCGCTCGCTCGCTCGCGCTGTTGCTGCTGCTCCGGCTCTCGCTCCATCGCTCGCTCGCCCAGCTGTTGCTGCTGCTCTCCCCCTCACTCGTGTTGCTGCTCTACTCCGATAAGCCACACTTCAGTCGACTGAATCGACTTTTAGGTCAGTCGACTGAATCAACTTTTAGGTCAGTCGATTTTCAGGGGTTGGGGGGCTCGCTGGAGTTAAGGAAGAACCACCCGCAGCGGGGACGGGGGCTCGCCGGAGAGGTACCCCACTATCTATCTTAGGGTTTAGGGCAGGGGCGGCCTAGAGGACTGGCCGGGGCGACGGTGGCGAGTTGTTTCGGGGCGGCGAGTTGGCGCTGGGGCCGGTGGTGGCTGGCGGCTCAGCGGGGGTGCAGGTTGAAGATGAACTGCATGCCCTCCCTAAACTACATGTCAAGTGCCTCTCTTCTACCATTGCATTCAGTTTCGACAGTAGCATTCATATTCCACAGTAAATTTTAGTTTCGACAGTTTAGTTCAGAGTCAACAGTTTTTACTTCATCTGTTGTAGTCAGGTGGTTTTTGGTGATGTTAATTTTACATCCATTTTGCATCATCTACTGGAGATGCTATTAGAATCCGACTTGAGATTGACGATGTCTGTCTTGTGTTGCTTTAGCCTTGACGTCTTACGGCTCACCGAAGCTGCTCCAACGACAGAATGATCCATCATAACAGAGCAGTGCCCTGGACGCTGTCTACAGATTCCTTAGATCTTCCTCGACACCTCCGACAACCACCTCTGCCTCAACTGCTTCAGCGACCAACCCAATGATGCTGAGGTCGACACGGCTACGGCAAAGAGGTTGTACACTTGTTGCATCATTTATTACTATACATTCACGACGATCCATTAGGGATATTTTGGTTCAACGGAAAAACATAGCAATAGGGAATTTTCCAATGGCACTCTACTATTCAATTATTCATTCATTTTGTTGACAGGAATGAAGCAAAACATCCACCTGGACCTACTTTACAAAATCCTATGCATGAAAACAAGACCAAGTGCATTAGTGCCAGAATAACATTCTAACTGTACATGCTTTCATATGGTTTCACTTTATTTTGGCCATGTTTCTTTGCATTCCTCTGCTCTTCCAATTCCTGTAAACCAAACACCAAAGTTGACAGAAATCCTGTCTTTAGAAATGCTCTGTTTACCAAGTGCATTTTCCTATCCTATTCCGGTGTTTTTCCTATCCCTGCATTTTAAGAATCATGCAAGCCAAATGAGCCCTTACGTAATTACTTCAGTTAAAGGTACGTGTCGAAGGGAACTTTGTGTGGTTTGTCCTGCTCCTGCCACGACGTCGTCCACCTCACCTGAGCTGCTCCATCGACAGAAGCATCCACCAAACCAGACATCACGACTCATGACCGTCTTTCGCTGCCTCAGATCTCCTTCCCTGCCGCCGGCACCCACCACAACGGCATCAGCATCATCGACCCAGCAGATGAACCTGAGGAGTACACGGGTCCACAAGAGAGGTCGCACTCTTTTGTTTCTGCTTATGTTATGCATTGCTTAAACTTACCTGCTACTTTATTGTCCTGTTCAGCTCTTGGAATCCCAAGTCAGGTCCAAATTAATGTTCAAACTTGAGTTCTAAATTAGTTGTGGGGCACATATCGAGGCAGCAATGAATAGTATGTCTCTCTAATATCTGGTTCACCTAGGTATGCCTTGTTGGAAATATGCCCTAGAGGCAATAATAAAATGGTTATTATTGTATTTCCTTGTTCATGATAATTGTCTATTGTTGATGCTATAATTGTATTAACTGGAAACCATAATACATGTGTGAATACATAGACCACAACATGTCCCTAGTGAGCCTCTAGTTGACTAGCTCGTTGATTAATAGATGGTCATGGTTTCCTGACCATGGACATTGGATGTCATTGACAATGGGATCACATCATTAGGAGAATGATGTGATGGACAAGACCCAATCCTAAGCATAGCACAAGATCGTGTAGTTCGTTTGCTAAATCTTTTCTAATGTCAAGTATCATTTCCTTAGACCATGAGATTGTGCAACTCCCGGATACCGTAGGAATGCTTTGGGTGTACCAAACATCACAACGTAACTGGGTGGCTATAAAGGTGCACTACAGGTATCTCCGAAAGTGTCTGTTGGGTTGGCACAAATCGAGGCTGGATTTGTCACTCCGTATGACGGAGAGGTATCTCTGGGCCCAGTCGGTAATGCATCATCATAATGAGCTCAATGTGACTAAGTAGTTAGTCGTGAGATCATGCATTACAGAACGAGTAAAGTGACTTGCCGGTAACGAGATTGAACGAGGTATTGGGATACCGACGATCGAATCTCGGGCAAGTAACATACCGATTGACAAAGGGAATTGCATACGGGATTTCCTTGACATCGTGGTTCCTCCAATGAGATCATCGTGGAACATGTGGGAGCCAACATGGGTATCCAGATCCCGCTGTTGGTTATTGACCGGAGAACGTCTCAGTCATGTCTGCATGGTTCCCGAACCCGTACGGTCTACACACTTAAGGTTCGGTGACGCTAAAGTTGTTATGGGAAATAGTATGTGGTTACCGAAGGTTGTTCGGAGTCCCGGATGAGATCTCGGACATGCCGAGGAGCTCCGAAATGGTCCGGAGGTGAAGATTTGGTATATTGGACGAAGGGTATTGGAGTCCGGAATAGTTCCGGGGGTACCAGGTGATGACCAGCTTGTCCGAAAGGGGTTTCGGAGGCCCCGGGAAGCGTTGGGGGGCCTTATGGGCCAAGGGGAGAGGGCACATCAGCCCACTAAGGGGCTGAGCGCCCCTCCCACCCCATCTCACATAACCAGGAGAGGTGGGGGCGCCACCCCTAGGGCAGCCGCCCCTCCCGGCTTGGGGGGCAAGTTTCCTAGGTGGTGGGGGCACCCAAACCCATCTAGGGTTTCCCCTGTGGGCGCCGCCCCTCCCCTAGGGAACCCTAGGGCACCTCCCCCTCCTT
Organism: Triticum aestivum; assembly: GCF_018294505.1. NCBI lineage: Eukaryota > Viridiplantae > Streptophyta > Magnoliopsida > Poales > Poaceae > Triticum > Triticum aestivum. The sequence goes on from NC_057801.1 coordinate 779,890,575, forward strand.
CCTTCCCCTATATATAGTGAGGGAGAGAGAGGGCAGCCGCATCCTTCCCCTGGCACAACCCTCTCCCTCCTCCAACACCTCCTCCTCCTCGGTAGTGCTTGGCGAAGCCCGGCCGGAGAACCACGAGCTCCATCGCCACCATGCCGTCATGCTACTGGAGTTTTCCTCAACTTCTCCTCTCCCCTTGCTGGATCAAGAAGGAGGAGACGTCCCCGGGCTGTACGTGTGTTGAACGCGGAGGCACCGTCCGTTCGGCACTTAGATCGGAATCGACCGCGATCTGAATCGCTGCATGTACGACTCCACCAACTGTGTTCTTGCAACGCTTCCGCATCGCGGTCTTAAAGGGTATGAAGATACACTCCCCTCTCTCTTGTTGCTAGAATCTCCATATATTTATCTTGGTGATGCGTAGAAAATTTTGAATTTCTGCTACGTTCCCCAACATGCCTATGTTGTTCATCTTGGGTGGGAAACAAATACTAAAGCAATCATCATCTGTCTTTTTATTAATTTAAAGCAATCATCAACCTGCTATCATTATTTTTGGATCCCTCCACTGGTTGTTACCATCACTCTAAATTTCTACATGCTCTCCTTACATAATCTCGCCATATTTTTTTGTATGCATGTCAGATATTGTACACAGTCATGCTGAACATGTAGAGAAAAAGAGAAGAGTTTTGCACGGCAATACAATGTCATGCAGACATCGCTCCATGGTGGGTTCAATGGCAAACCCTCCCCACCCCTCTCCAGATTGTAATCCAGAGGAAGATATCTGTTCTGAGGCGGATTCAGACGCCGCTGACCACTCCTATTTACCCCCCAAGGTGTTTGCTCTACCTTGGCGTGATGATGTTAGTCACATCATGCATATGTTGCCTTGAAGTGCCTACTTTTGACATCATATATGTCATCTGCTTAGTTTAGACATGTTCTGTAATGCCACCAGTTTAGTTTCTATATCATATATGGGAATTATGCAGTCGCATGTCTTTTAGCCAGCCATAATATATGTGAAATGTGCAATGCCATCCTGTTTAACCAGGCATCATATATTTGAATGATATCTTGCCCATCCTTTTCTTCATTACATTTCCATTTGTCGACAATGTTTGTACATTAAACTACTCTTCCTGTGAATCAGCCATTTGGGTGGGAGATAGAAAAATCTGGAGTGAAAACAAGGCCTTCATAGCAGATAGTGCTACCTGTCGAAGCAGATCTCTTGTTGGGTCCCGATAGCTCCTCGGAGATGGATTTAGAGACAGATGACTAGTCCAATTCCCCCACTGAGGTGTATGCTCTAACTTGGCACGGTTATACTGCTCATATCATGCATACGGTGTCTTGCATTGCATAATTTAGACATCATATACACAATATTCAACATCATGTTCTTAGTTCAGACATCATATCGGATGCCCTCTGTTTAGCATATAAATCACATATGTGAATTAAATGATGCGATCCTGATTACTTAGATAACATGTAGGTGAATTATGTCATGCGATCCTGTTTAGTTATTCATCATATCTTTGAATTATGTTATGCTATGCTATCCAGTTTAGATAGACATCATATATGTGAAATTATGTCATGCTATCCATTTTAGTTAAACAATATACATGTCAACTATTTCATGCCCTCTTTTTTCCACACTATCTATTGCATCTGTCTCTCATACAATGTCTGTACATTCAACTATGTTTACTGTTTATCAGCCATTTGAATTGGAGCGGGTGATGCCAGTATCTAGCGGACTAAAAACACGGTCTTCAAATAACACAGTGCTACCTCTTGGTGGAGATAGCACCCCGGTTGTACATGCACAAGAACCAGCCCTACCACACATAATCCAAACTCTCGCAGATTGTACCCCTACTGCGATGGACAGAGAACCAGCTTCACCCAATCTAACCCCAACCCCAGCCAATAGTAACCCAGTTCCTGTTAACACAGCACCATCTCCACCACAGAGCTCCCAAACAAGTGTAGTTAGTAAGGCAGCTCCAGTGCCCAAAGGGCTAGTACTATCACGGTGAACCCCAACTCCACCAGTTAGTACGCCTATTCCTGTGGAGGAAGCACAACCAGCTAGTCATAGTTTAGCATCTATCGCATTTGATGTTGTTAAATCATATGTGCGTATCTTCCCATCTTGGAAATATTATACTAAAGATGAAGGAAAATGCCAGTTGCAGGTGTTTGTCCAGGAGTTATGTGTAAGTAATGTTATTCATGGCAATTACTTTGCTTCGTCCCATACATCCTACCTCCATGATGGTTATAATACAGCAAATTTTCCCATTTTTTTCTATAGAGAAGGACCAATTTGGAAACTCAGGATGAGGTAACCTGTGCTACCTCTGCTATCTTCAAGAATGCTTGGTGGCAGTATCGGAATTACCTGAAGAAAACGTACTTCACCGGCAAAGAAACTCATCAAATTCCCTTACGTTCTCATGAGACACATTTACTAGACGATGACTGGGAACGCCTTGTTCTGTACTAGTCCCGAACCAAGAATGTGGTAAGGTCTATGAGCTCATTTTCTATTTTTAAGTATTATATTCTTGTGTCTTACTGTACTTTGTTCATGTAGAACAAGTGCCTAAACCTGAAGAACAATTGTTCTAATTTAAGATTCCATTGCTATCATAGTTCAAAAAACCGCTAGGCGTTAATTGTGCGTTTTGCCACCGCCTTGCGCTTTACTGACCAAAGTGCATGCTTATGCGCAGTTATGCATAGATTAAGCATAGTTATGCGCAATGCTTTTCCCAACGCCTAGAGCCTAGGCATGCTGAAGCGCTCGCTTAGGTGTGCCTTTTTTAACTATGATTTCTTTGCTCTTGTATCACTGTATTTACTCATACAAACTTATTTTTAAATTGAAGGATCCAATCGAAACTCCAATGGCACAGCAGGTACGTTCACGCATGTTTCTTTAACAGGTTTGCTTTTATCAATACGTCTTTTGATTTCAATTTCAATTGTGTATAGAATTGACTTTCATATCATGCACATTACTAGCATCACAATAGAGCCAATAGTGTTGTTGTACATGTAGACCCGTGGTACCCATCTGAAATCTTGTTGTGCCGTGTAGTTTCCCACGCTCTGTATTCTTTCACTACTGCTTTGTCTTGAACTGATATGATTTGAACCGTGTCTCTATTTTGATTTGGCAAGACAATGCAGTGACCATAGGACATAGATATATTTTTGTTTGATGCTTTTATTATGTACTAGTACTTGGCAATAGAAGACTTGGTAGTTTAATCATGTCCACCTTACTAATGAACTGGTTCACCAAAATGAGTTTCATATACTAGTACATGCTAAACTTGTTATGTGTCTGCTTGTTTCTTCTTTTAGAATGCTGACAGAATATTGGGGAAGAGTGCTTTATTAAGCAATGGTAAAGGAAGTAATGCAGATAAGGTTCAGGATAATGAAACATCCTTGTTGGTCTCCAACAAAGTTGATAAAGCAGCTAAGGAAGACTATCTTGAAGACAGCGAGACAACCCCAAGGTCCTGTCTTGGTTTAGTGTTCGAGTTACTGGCCACTACCGCTTGCACAAGCTATTCAAACTCACTGTCTGAATCAGTTCGGTTTCGTGAGTCTCAACTACAAGCTGAAAGACATCGATCAGCTATGCTGCGACAAGAAGCGGAAGGACTGCGAAAGTCCCTAGAGCATTCAGATGCATACTTTCTGGTGCAACAGCAAGCGTTGGAGGATTTTAGCGCCAAACAGGACAAAGCTAATAAGCTTGCTAAGCTTATTGCCAGCATGGTGGATACCCAGGATAACATTTCTTGACTTCTTCTGAAGTTGTTTCAGTTATGCTCTTGTTTTGCTGCCGCGTTTATGTGCAATGGTGGCCAATTTTGACGGCCAGTGTATGTAATGTGCTGCTTTGTTCCCTATATTTGCACTGGTGGCGAACTTTGATGCCCAGTGGATGTAATATGTGTAATAGCGGTAATAGGCTAGCGTTAATTGCTTGCTTATTTATTTCCTTATTGTCTTGTTTTGTTGTTTGCTTGTAGTCACAATAGCCTATTTTTGGTAACTAGGCCAAAATAACCATGGCAACACACGGACTATTGTAACCATGGGCCTCATGCAGGCCGTATGATCCATGGGCCTTTTTCCGGCCGTAGGATCCATCGGTCTTCTATACGGGCCTTAGGGTCCATGGGCCTTCTATGGGCTGTAGGGTCCATGGGCCTTCTGCGGGCCGCAGGGTCCATGGGCCTTCTAGGGGCCGTACTATCCATGGGCCTCATACGGGCCATAGGATCCATGGGCCTTCTACGGGGCGTATCATCATTTCGCCAATCATGGGCCGTACTATTCGTGGACCATAACGGGCCGTTAATAGGCCGTGTTTGATAACTCTATGAAAACAGCCCAACTGGTTTTTTTGACATGAAAACGGCCCAACGTATTAACGGTCCGCAAACGGGCCGACTGTAACGACGGGCTAAATTTGGCCCACAAGTAGAAAATGACAGTAATGGGCCGTATGTAACCGAATGCTGCAAATGATCCCAAGAATCGATGGGCCCTGAGAAGGCCGAAAGACAACTTGGGCTGGAAATGGCCCAATGGAATAACGGGCCATTAATGGGTATAACGTGATACACTGTTCATTACGGGCCAGTTTCACCACGGGCCGTTAATGGGCCAAGAGTTACAAAGGGCCTCATATGGGTCAAAAGAAGTCATGGGCCACACATGGGCCAGAAGTTAAAACAGACTGGAATCATATTGGACGGCCCAGATGACGCTACTGGGCCTAATTTGGATAGGGCATAACGGGCCCTGGGTTAGCGGGCTGTAAATGGGCTATATGCAAACAGGTCGTTAACAGGCTTTCCGTGGGCCGGCCCGCCACCTTTTGACCAAGTCAAACGGGCCGGCCTTTTCACAGAAATGGGCCTCTGTTGGGCCGTGCCATGTGTCGTCATATCATAGGTGCCTTCGGTCCAATGAGCGGATGTCATCTGTCCCAGCGGTGAGCCGACACGTGTTTCCTCCAGCCAATGATGAGTTTACACGTGGAAAATCCCCATTAGTCGGGGCTGTTAATGGGTTATCGGATCCAAAACCCGACCCGATAGCTTAACGGCGTTCCTTTACGGTGGATGCCACGTGTCGGTCACCCTTGACGAAAGCACTTCTGTGACATGCGATTTATCGTCATGGAAGTGGACACTTCCGTGATGATAATTTTGGTAATGTCATGGAACACTTCTACGACAGCACAGGTATGACTATCTTGATTCTGTCATAAATTTTTCATGGATGTACATGCATGGCAGAAAACGCGACCTACTGTGACAAACACGTATCATCACGGAAGTGTATTTTTTTGTAGTGCGTCTTGCTCATAAATAATCTATTGTAGTATATGTATAGTGCATAACCAAAATACAATCTTCCAGAAAAGATTTCAAGATGAAATCTTAGTATGACTATCCAAGGAAATAAATAAAAAACATTCAAATGTTTTCAAAATTTGCGTTTGGTTGTATTATATGATTTTATGACAACAATCATACGCACACGACATGTTACCAATATATTTTTCCCTACAAATTCACTTTTGAAACTCATTTATAACAAATATAATTCATGATAGTTTGGACACAAATGACCTTAGTGTTTTGACTGATAGCTGAGGAGATACCATCGGTGTTGGCCCCGCATTTGAGCACACCGCTTTGCTAGTTAACACAACAATATGATACTATCTTGTGCTATGTATTCTTGTTAGGTTTATATGTCAAAACTAAATCCTTCAAACACTTCCTCATGCCCTTCCCTTCCCATGTCTGCTCGATAACAGAATTAATAGGTACTACAGGGAAATATTAATCATCAATAGACAATATTTTAGAGTAGCTGTTTTATCAACCTTGTGCCATATTTTTCAACATCTATTTGCCATAAAGTGCATGTTACACTTGCAGAGTACTATATCACCAACCAATGCTTGTATGCACAATTGTTTCTTACATATATACCATACAAACCTACCGTTAAGTGAACAAGGTTCTCTTCTCATATGTACCACTTGATCTCCATCAGGTTGCTCCATCAACGACCCACTCAATTTTAATCCGATGGTAGCACTATATTTTTTTTGACGATCTGGTAGCACTAGATTATTGCGTCAAATATGTGGTAGTCACATAAACATATAAAAGATAAGGTGTTGGTAGCACTAGGTTATTACATTAAACATCTGGTAGTCACACAAACAAATCAAATAGAGTGGAAGAAAAATGAGAAAGAATTGGAAACACATGGGAGTATTATTGGAATCACGTTTCCAACTTGCTAGTTTAGTTCATCCCCAGTCTAGCCTATATAATTCGTGTTATAGATTGAGGATCCATGAACTTTCATCACAATCGACCGAAGATGATTGCATGGAGTTTCTTTAATCGGGTTGGATGATGATTCAATGATATGATATGTGATTGAGTGTTTTTATCTTCCTTGTGTCTAGTTGCTTCGAGCTTTGTGCTCTTTTGCTTGACATTGTATGACGTTGTGGGTGTTTTACACTTTGAACTTAATAAATATGGATGTGTGCACTGTCTGATACAGAGATCGAGAAAATCGTCCTTGTCAAAAAATGTAACCAGGTGATGGAGGAGGCCGAACCACATGATCTTGATGAGGGAGCTATATTTCTTGTATGTGGCAATTTATTGCTTATCATCAAGCTGGTCTAAAATTTCTACCAGACATGGAGAAACACATTTTGTTGTTGGAAGGGGCCATAACATTGTTGGCTAACCATGGCTGAAGTCAACCCATAAAAAGAGAAGTTACTCTCTAGTTTAACATCTAGCTATATAATTTACCCGAAGATTTCTCAAAAATAATATATGCCTGAGTTTTTCTACATCCATATTTATATAGTTTGTCATGGGGTTGTAATTCTAAAGTTAAATACATAAAAAAGGGTCGTAAAAGTCAGCTAGTCATCGTTTCACTGAGAAGGCGAGAGCGAGCACGAGCCTGCTAGAAAAGTAGTAAGCAAACCTAGAAGACCATGCCTAACTCCCCCAACCCCCACTCATTAATTGTGGCCACTGGATGGTTGGTGTGATCCTCCGTCTAGAATCAACTTAGTTTTTTCACAAGTATTGACCGTTTAGTTGCACACTAGAATTCACCAATAAAAATTCACATGAAGGATCTCTTTTCTACAGGGGCTTTTGTTTTTTTAACACCTGCAGGGGCTTCTGTTGGATAGGTGGATGCTTACAAAGAGGTGTATGATGATGAGTATGATGAGGACTCTAAATAAAAATCAATTGAAGTTCTAGTGAATACGGTGTGGGAGGAACACATGCTGGGCCAGAACCGAAATGTGCACATACATGTTGTTTTGCTCCAAGAAACAGATCTGCAAATTTAATTTTATTATAATTGAATTTTATTGATAAATTATCTCAATTCCAATATTTTTGTTTGGATGCCACATGAAAACAAAAAATATTCATTCTAACGAATTTCGTTGTTTAGAAGTTGAACCTTGCGCTGAAAACACAAATTGCTTAGAATCTACAAAAGTTTGACCAACACTTTCGACACAGTAGAAGGTACTTTTGAGCTCCTGGTTGATTCCAGCTTTGAACTCTTTTTATTTGATAATTATGTAAGATACTACAGATGTTTGATACACCAAACTTAATAATATATGGCTATGTGTATCGTTTGATGAAGAGACTTGAGTTAAATCCTCCTTTTCAAGAAAAGGACATGACCTTATGGGCATACCAAAGCATATAGCTAGCTATGTCATGTCCATGGTTTTGTAAAACTTTGTTAAAATTTTAATCTCGTGTCAGATTATTATACTTTCATAGAATTATTTAAAATTTAACGAGCGTCGTTCAAGTGATGATGAGAAACTTTGAGCGTATTAGCATATTAGTTCATGCGAGTGGATCCCATATACTTGTAGAGATGGATTTCATTAAACAAATGTAGTTAAATTTTCAACCTTCCATACACACTAGAAATAATTCATTAAATTAAATGAAATTTCATGGGTGGTTGTCCACATGCCGAGGAGAAACTATGAGCTTATTGGTGCATCGGTTCATGCATGTAGGTATCACACACTTGTACAAATGCTTTCGTAAACTTTCGTATTTAAAATTTCAACCTCACATATACACCATCAAAATTTCATGAAATTATCTGGAACTTTATAAGATGTGTTGGTGCATATGATCAAATTTGTGCATTTTTGTGGGTCCATATCCGCATGCAGGTCCAATGAATGTGCTCAACCTTTGAATTCCATTTGATTCTTCGGTGATAGTAAATAATTGATTTTTTCATATGGTTTGGTCACGTTGTGGCTCAGAGGAATTGGTTTGGATTTAATCTCTTTAACCACACACTTTATTTCAAATTAAGGAAAGCATATAATCACCAACCATGATGGTTTTGGGTAGCATTTATGTATCAACCTCTTCTTCCATTTCAATCATCTCTTCAGTGGCTATATTGATTCCATGGACTGTATGTTGCGTAAAATTGCACATGGTAATTAAATAATTTATAATTAAGGAGTACTATACCACCAACCTCTACTTGTGTGCATAATGATTTTTCTTATATATATACCAGAGCAAACTTCACTTCTATGAACAAGGATCCCTTCTCATATGCACTTCATCTTCAATATACCAGCTAGCCCTACTATATTTTGATCTGTTGGCAACACCAACTAAATTATTTCATAAAATAGGTAAAGGGGTGTTACAGAAGAATGGAAAATATATGAGAAAACCTAGGAATATGGGGCATCAGGAGCAGTGACTGAACGAGTTTCCTCAGGACCAGTCCTTGCGGCTGCGAAGCTACATGATGTATGTGATCGTATCACTGATGTTAGACCAATGATCATATCACTGATGTATGCTCTTGCACATTTCGGAATCCAGTGCACACGCACCTCCAAGATTTCCTTTACTGTAGATTATATGGGGCTCGGTTTTCCCTAAAAAAGTCTGTTCCATGGGATGCATGATGTACTTTGATCGGCTAAACATTGAAGCAGGCAATTTCGACAAAGATGTATAACGATACATGTACAAAGTTTTGTGGTACTTCCGTCTATATAAGCAAAGCAATAAACGATCATTCATATGATTCAACATTAACCATGAGAAGCGTGGATGGTTTCATTGTTTTTTATTGGTGCTGGGATACCAACAGTATCGACCAATCTTTTTTTTTGTTAATATGTTGCAAAAGAGCAACTCACTTAATCTTGTCTTAAGTCAAACATGTTTAAGCTTGAAAAAAATTATAGGAAAAAAATTAACATCTAAGTACAATATTTATGCATGTGCCTAGTATTGATTACTGATTCTATGGATTGAGTGGCCCTCTTTGAGATGCATGGTATTTAAAGATGTTCATGTAGTCATATGCCATTTATCACACTATGCAGCGAAAATGGTGTTATGCTCCCAAGAGCATGTATAGTGCTGCGAAGTGTGGTAAGAGACAAGTGATGAGCAAGCTATCATGGAAGGTCATCATTGAGTTTCTCGCTGTCATTCAAAAGCATGGGAAGTCTTTTATGGTTCATCATGCACAACCCTACTTGATAGAGAGTTGGAAACTATGCATCACATGTCCATAGAAACTGATAATACTTTTTTCTGAGTGCGGGATACATTAATTGGAGAATCTGAGTATGTTGATGATCACAGGTTTGGTATGACAATTGTGAAGTTTAATGGGAGGTTGAGAAACTGTGGTGTCATCAGTCCACACTTGGACCTTGGAGATCGAGTCGTGGAACACAACATTGCTGTCCTCACCTCAAGTTAGAGCATCTCTAGCCAATACCTCAAAATTTAGGCCCTCGAAAGCCTCCTTATACATTAGTTCCTTATATTTGAGGAGTTAAGAAAAATATGCTCCTAGATGAGCCCCTAAGACCTAAGTTGTCAAGAAATAGAGTACTTCAAGGTTTCGAAAGTATAAAGCAAAATCGCACCTAAGTTATTAGTAATTGTATGGGATCCCTTTGTTCAATAATTGAGAAATTATCCATTAAGTTTAATACATAAAAAATAGATAAAACATGATAATCATGATTGTGATGATAATGAAATTAGGCAACATGATGTTAAAAACTTGCAATTGAGAACAAAAGGGACAAGTATCATATCCACATCGGTGGCTACTCCTAATAGACCAAATGCAACCGTAACCACGATTTTGGTTTTCTGTTTGCCTATTTTTTCGCCCCTGGACTAGATGGCCGAAATTCAGCCATTTCAATAAAATTGGCAAAATCTTGGATGAAATCACAAAACCAAAATTTGAATTTTAAACAAAATTTGACAAAAATTTGGCTTAAATTTTGAAAATGAGTAGAGAAAAAGTATAGCAGTCCAACAACGTCGAGGAGTACGAATATAAATTTTTACCATACTAGCTCCAGGGATTAAAACTTTTTATCGATCCAACATGATCATTGGCTTGAAAAGAAAACGATTGAAGCATGGCCAGGGACAGGTAGTGTAGAGTTGAGGAGGAGTTGCCAATGGATTCAGTCACAGTCGCCAAAGATTGGCAGTTGGGGTCGTGCCGTCAGGAAGGCGCAAGCGGGAAGGAGCGGGACGCTCAAGCTTTGAGGCGGGCAGTGATGAGTGGAGGAGGCGTGCGTCTGGGCACAGCATCGCCGCTGCACACGTAGGAGGAGCAGGGAATGTGATTTGTTGAGGGTTCCTGTGCTCAGTTTGATTGTTTTAGCTTAGGCAATGCGTCAGATGGGTTCATAAGTTGGATTGGACCAAAAAAATTAAAACTAGGCTAAAAATATTAGTCTGGCATAGACATTTACTGGGCCCAGGTGAGATGGACGAAATTCATCCAAAAATTGATTTTTTTCAGCCAAAAATTGTTTTTTTCAGCCAAAAATCAAAACTCTATTCCCTAACGGAAGGGATAAGAAAATGTATGGCAGAATGGAAAATGATGCATTTTCAGTCACATCAGCACCATCATCAAGCATCATATTGTAGAGGTGGTTGACGACAATAGGGAAAAATCCATCATTGGGGAACTCGTCATTTGTACCCGCGGTAAAGAAGATCTCGTAGTCGCGTGGAAGCGCTCCTGAAAAACCAAATCATTCCTCTCCCGTACCGGATCACATGAGGCAGGATTTCAGAGGCCTGTTATTTCACTCCTGGGTGCATGCCAAGAAGGGAGGTGGGAAAGCGGTAGGCGGCGCAAAGCTTGGGTACTGTAAGGCAGGTGCATATGAGATAAAGGGTGTTTCATCGAGACAGAGGAGCAACCTCTCATAGGCGAGGCGACTTGCAACTAGCCCATGGTAGTGGAACAGAAAAGGATGCGCAGTAGGGATAGGAAGAGAAACAATCCACAAGACTATTTAGATTGGTCACCCATTAGAGGCAAAAACATTTCAACTTGTTTTCCTTGCGTGACAAAAGTTAACTCAGTGCACACATGTTGCATAGGTCCTAGCATGGCTCGGCTCAATCATGGAACACTACGCGCGTGCCAAGTGTGGCGGGCGTTGAAGGAGGAGCGCATGTGTAGGTGCTATGTCCTCAAGCTCTTAATGATGTATGGAACAACCCACCTTAAAAGTCAATATTCCAAACCCTCTACTAGGTTGGTGGGAGTAAATTTCACACACACCCTTGTCATTAATGAATGGGCCATATGGGCCTCTAGCATTTACTAAGAATGGTTGGAAATATTCTGAATTACTGAATGAACTACGCCCCAACAATGCTCAACCCCATGCCCCTCAATGTGTTACCTATCACTTTTTCTTGATAAACCCTTTGTGAAGGCATGTGCCAGATTATTAGATGCGTGTATATAGTCCAATGCTATAACTCCGGAGTTTCTCATAATTCTGACAGATTTTAGTGACCTTCTCACATGTCTTGATGACTTCTTCTTATCCTTAGAACTATTTCAATTACGACCACTATATGATTACCACAACTCATTATGGCAGCTAGTATTGGTTTTTCAACCACCGGTAATCCATCAAGAGTTCATGAACCACTCTTCTTCAATAGTTGTTGTGTCTAATACTACAACTGTTTCTTCCATTTTTTACCTTGTCTAATGAATTCTTGCAGGACTTTCAGGAAACAGCTCTGCCACCAATTGCAAAACACATAACCACTTGTGACTATAAGCTCATCAACATAAGATATACAAGTACCCTTGGATCATGGTAGTGTAGGTTCACAACTTGTAGTACCATTTAGATAGTGCATTATCCTAACAAGAGCATGCCAATGAACATCTCTGGATTAGAAACAAACTGGCTTAGTTTGCTCGCAACAAATGAGATGTTAGGCCTTGAGCGGTAGCTAAATACATAAGTGAGCCGATAATTTAGAATGTCTCGATTGAGGCTTTGTTTCTCCTTCATTCTTTCAGATAAACACACTCGAATCATAAGTTGTTTGAGAAGTTTTACAATCTGAATATCCAAAGCAACTTAGAACCTTCTCCACATAGTGAGACTGTAATAGAGTAATCAAACCATCATCACCAGTCAAAATTTTGATGTCCAAGATGACATTAGCTACTCCAAGGTCTTCTATCTCAAAGTTATGAGAGATAAAAGATTTCACTCTCTCAATGGCCTTGAGATTTGTTCCAAATTTAAGTATGTCATCAACATATAAACACAATATAGCTCCCTCGGCCCACCATTCTGACAGCACACACGCATGCAGGCTTCATTTGGAATAAAAGCACATAGATGTGAAAGTTCTTTCGAACTTCTCATGATATTTCTCAGGTGTTTGTTTCAAGCAATACAAAGATTTCAACAACTTATTCACTTTTCCCTCATGACCATCTACTATAAAACCATCAGGATGTTCCATGTAAATTTCCTCCTCCAACTCTCCATTTACAAAAGTTGTCTTAACATCCATTTGACGAACAATGAGATTGTGTGTGCAACCAATGAGAGTAGTATTCAATGGTTTATCAATCTGTCCATTGGCGCATAAGTATCAAATAAATCCTCGCCTTCTTTTTGGGTATAACCCTTGGCTACAAGACACACCTTGTATTTTTCAATTGTACCATCAAGCCTATCATTTCTCTGAAACACCCACTTAAATCCCACAAGTTTACACCCACACAAGGATGAGCGGTGACCTCTCAAGTCATGTTAGCCATGATGGAATCCATCTTGCTATGAAGAACTTCTTTCCAGTAGTTAGTATAAGAAGATGCATATGCTTCTTATCTAGAAGTGGGAGCATCATTCATGAGGTACATAAGGAAATCTTCACCAAATGATAGGGAAGTGATGGGCGCCAGAAGAGGAACACGCCTATATGTTCTCTCTTCTCAAGCTCTAAGTGGTGTGCGGAACAACCCATCTTATAAGTTGGCCTTCCACACCCTCCACTAGCATCGGGAGAATAAACTTTTCACACCCCATTATCATGCATGAATGGGACACATGGGCCTCTAGGATTTACGAGGTATTATTGGCCATATTTTGAAGTATTAAATGTGATAGGCCCAATAATAACAACACCCTTTCCATAGTGTTATTAAGTAGATAATAAAAGAGTGGTGGCTATACGAGGTATAGGAAAACCCAGCCGTGACACGGTGGTACCACCGTGGAAGATGGAAGACAATAGCAGAGCCCAAACACCGCAGAGCTTGTCCACGACTACTTGAAGGTACGGAATTAGCACTGCCAGCCTGCTAAGGCAACACCGAAGTTGTACCTGAAGTGAAGCAGAAATAACACAATGCTTAGAGCGGCGACATTTGTGACAATGATCGAGTGACTGCCAAGATGTATGTATGTTTCTGCGGATCTGGAACCGTGTAAGCTCAATTGTAAATTCCATTCACTTTGCGGCAAAGCGTTCGGTCTGGTCCTTTTCCACGGTGGCGAAGAACTCCACAATCTCTACCGCCAATGGCATCCTTCCTCTCGTATCCAAGCCTATGTGGAACGGCCATGCGGTGGTTGTTGTCGTCGAACACTTCATGCGTTTGTACTTCTGATCATCCGCCGCGTGGCTCGAGTCCAAGTCGCTCGAATCTACCGCTGAACGGCTCGATGACATCATCTCCCTCCTGGATTACCACAATTCATATCGAAAGCAAAATCAGGTCAAGATCACCCTGCATAGTATAAAGCAATGGCCAATTCAGCAGAATTCCGTGAGTTTCAGCAGAATTCCGTGAGTTTCGATAGAGGATGGCTCATGGTGGAATCGCTGACGGAGCTCTACACGTTGCGACTCTCATATGCCTGTAGACCAGGGGAACCAAAACCAAATCTCGTAATTAAGCACAGCATAAACGACCCAACCGATAGCACAGATCAATGGAGAAATCTAGGTCAGACACACACCTCCGCTTCGTGGATCCTCCTCTCTCTAACCACCACATCCGCCGATGTAGACATGGTTCTTGATCAGCATGAGATCCCGACAACATGGCCTCCTCAGATGTTTATCGACGGCCTCCTCGGCCTCTCTCTAGTCACCCAATCAGTAGGAGGAGAAGCGTGCAGCCCCAACTCCAGTGTCCGTCCACATATGGCGGGTCCTGATATTTTAGGGGTCCGGGGCGAAAGTAAAACCTGTTGGCCCCTAATATAAAAGTTAAAATAATAGCCTATATTTGAAGGGCAATACAGTGGGGCGCTCGAGCATTCATGCCAGTGTGTGACGACATTTTTTGCAGAGCGTTTACATACCAATGGCTAGGTGTGAATCATCCAGAGCGTGTGTTAGCATTAGCACATTAAAATTTCCAATATGTATGCATGAAAAACTATCAAAAACACTTAAATTGTATAAAAATTTCATATCAAATAGGAAACATACCTTCTGCAATCACATCGTCACGGTGGCCGGTGGGCATGATGTGTCCTCTTGGCGACTCGGCCTCTCGCCTCTTGGTGTGGCCACGTGGGGCCTGGAGATGGGAAATCCCAGAGTCAAATGAAACCACAAACATGCACAAGGAAAATCATTCAAATCACCATGACACAGAGTATACGCGCGTAGCTGTGTCTTTGCATGTTCGTAGATTGGTCCCCATGGTTTTCCTTTTGATCAGTTTCTTGAAATTTTCTCATCTCATATCTGAATTCAAATAGACTACTATCCTAAGTGTATATGACAGGACCTTAGAGCTGTTTGTTCGTTCAACTCTTGCTTACCTTAGCTCTGGCTCAATTTGAAAGAGAAAAATTACCTAATAAAAACAAAGCAAGCCTCACATAAGGTGGCACATCAGATTCTGCCGAAACAAATTTTAACAGAAGCCTAAAAGCTATCTTCCTAAAGTAATAATGAACAAAATGTGTCAGAGAGATCAACGAAGGCATTTCATATTCTATACAAATGCCAAACAGCAGAACTAAAATACTCAATAACCGAGACAAACTGCTTCCTGGACACAAGAAATCAAATCTATGAACAATTACGGTGGTGCACGGTGGCGCTGCAAAGCCTCCGACGACGACCGGACCCTGGTGGAACTGGCACGCGGGTTTGTTACGACTACACACAACGATGGTACAAAGGCTCCGGCGACGAACTGATACAATGGTGGACGAGTCGGTGGTGCCAAGGACACCGGCAATGGTTTCAAATTGTGCAAGCTAGGGGTCGGAGGTGTGCGACACCGGGGCTAGAGAGGACTAGGAGTCACGCTTGGGCACCGGCATCCCCACCAATTGCTTTTTTCTCCGCATCTGTGCCCGTTGCAAACCGGGGGAAAGAGCAATCATGACAGTTGATTGCATCTGAAGTGGATGGCTAGGACGGTGACTGGTCTGGGCTGGCGCCGGTCTAATACTGCCCTAATTAAAATCGTGTTCATGACTTCATTGAAGTGTTTAAATTTTTTAAAATTTTCATGTAATTTTAAAAAGTGTCTTG
Organism: Triticum aestivum; assembly: GCF_018294505.1. Classification (NCBI taxonomy): domain Eukaryota; kingdom Viridiplantae; phylum Streptophyta; class Magnoliopsida; order Poales; family Poaceae; genus Triticum; species Triticum aestivum. Next base: position 779,906,579 of record NC_057801.1, read on the forward strand.
TATTTTTTAAAATTTGTGATATTATCAAACTAAAAAACAAGAAAGACTGGAAAACACAAAATGACAGAAAATAGGAAGCTGAACAAGAGAAACCTGGAATAGAAGGTAAATAGACCAGATGGTTCAAGTGGGGAATGGATGGTGGGGGCAAGATGGCGGGTGAGTAATGGCGAGGTGGCGAACAGGGAGTCTGTTGTGATTAGTTGGGATGGGTGGACGGACGCCCGGGGAGACAAATATTAGCAATGCCATGGCCGTAAGAAGAGGGTAACACTCCTACTTAACAAACCTAAGACCTAAGGTTTCCTCTTATGATGTTTTTAATTTCGTTTATTTGTATTAGCAATGTATATGTATGTTGCAACGGAAATAAAAAATTGCAGGGCCTCTAGCTAGTCTGCATGCTTAAGACGGTACACACGCCCATGATCTTTATTATGTCAAACAACAGATTGATTGAGGATATGTTTGTTAGAACGTTAGTTTAGGATAGGATATATGGTCATGAGTCAATAATAATTTTTTTGCGGGAGTCAATGATAAAATTATCCGGATATAAAACTAAAGGCTTTAAATAAAGGCGCTTAACGATTAACGAGGCACATTAGTGCCTAGAAAAAACAAATAATTAACATCGTTGATGGTTTGGGGTAGCTATTTTTTGTCAACTTTGTCTTACTCTTTTCAATCAGCTCGTCAATGGCTAATTCAGTTCATAAGTTGTACTACCTCATGAAAAGACATGCAGAATGACCTTAAAAAGTAAAGAGTACTACACCACCAACCTCTAGCGTGCACAATGATTTCTCATGTATACCACACCTACCTCCACTTGACTTACTCTATGGACAGACGTCCGGGTTCTATTCTCTTATATACCACCATATCTTTGACATAATAGCTTGCCTTACTCTATTTTAACATGTTGCATCAAATAGGTGGTAGCCACATAAACATATAGAGCGAGTGTTAGAGAAGAAAAGAAAACATAGGAGAAAACATGGGAATATGAGACATCAGGAGCGTTGTTGAACTAGGTAACTTGGAGCGAGACCAAATATGTTCGATGCTTCACGTAGCATGGAAAGTTGGAAACCCATGGCTGATGTTTGGCCGGTGGCGCAAGTAGTCTATCCACCTCTGGCATTCTCAGGTATCCAGCCCATATGAGTCAATGGTTGGAGCCATCTACCAAAGTCTCGAGCAGCTAAACTATAGGTTAAACCACTACCATCGAGAAATAAGGAAGACGGTCACTCCCGGGCGCTCATAGAGCTCAGGCGATTCTGGCCGTCCGATACGTTTTACTGATGCGAATCTAGCCGTCGGATCAAGACTCTGGACGATCTGGGCCGCCGGATCAAAAAACGGCGCTGTAGCAATGAATAGTTACCTCTCGTTCCTGCCACCGCGCGTAAATTCGCTGGCCCACCGAGGGCATTTCAGTCATTCCGCGTGCAGGGGTATAAAAAGGGGGCGCTGCCGTGGGGTGACCTACCCGTCTCCTCCCTCCCGCACTCGCCGCCGCCTCCTCTCCTCCCCCGCGCCCCGCTCCTCTCGCCTCGCTGCCACCTCCTCTCCCTCTGAACGCTCGCCGCGCCCACCTCCCTGCCCTACGCCGCCGTCATCTCCGTCGGCACCCTCCTCTTCTTCACCGGGGTCGAGGTAGCACGGGAGGTGGCGTCCCCCGCAGTCGTCCGCGTCCCTAACCCTAGCAGCTCCTGCCGCCGCCGCCGTCTACTTCGCCCAACCCGCCGGACCGCCGCCGTCCACTTCCCCGGTGTCATCGCCGTCGTCCTCACCTGCACAGGCAGTAGGAGCGCCCCCACCCTCTCCTCTCCTCCTGCCTCACCGCAACCTCCTCTCCTCCCCTGCGCCCCGCTCCTCCCGCCTCGCTGCCGCCTCCTCTCCCCTCCCTGCCCCGCTGCCGCGCCTCTCTCCAATCCCCGCCCCGAGCTCCACCGCATCCATACCTGCTCGTCGGAAGCAGGTGGAGCTCCACCTCGTGTAGCCCAACACGTGGAGGGCCAGGATGGAAGCGAGGCGAGGGCAAGGTCTCTCTCTCTCACCCATTCTTCTCCTTGCGCCTCCAGTTCCTCCGCTGCCAGGATCCCCTTCGACCCGGCTCCCTCTCTCTCTCTTCTTGTTCTTCTCCCCTGCTGCTCCTCACCTCTCTCTTCCTCTGCTTTTTCACAGGAATGCCGCCATGGATGCCTCGACTAAACAGAGCACAGCGCACCTCGTCCTTGCTCCCACACCGCGGCGTCTTCTCCTCCGGCAACCGGCCGCGCCGGTGGGTCGTCGGGGAACTGCGCCCCTTTTCTTCCTTCTCCTCACTACCTTCTCTCTCTCACATCTCTGTCTCCCCATGTGGACAACAGCCATGTAGTTTAGGTAATAAGCTTAGCAAGAGCTAAAATTTAACATGTGATTGAATCTGCAGTATTTAGGCCTGTAGGTCCTACTTATTTCAGATTATCCTGACTATATGCTTGAATAGAAAATCTACGGTGTCTCAGGCATGTACATCTATCTCTTTTAGGCTTATCCTAACCATAGATTTATCCTAATCATATGTCTAGATAAAAGAGTTCAGGTTCATATATATGCTCAGTTTGAAATTAAATATGGGATGTGCAAGTTAGTCTTTTTTTATTGCCTTCTTTGTTGTTTTGTGTGCTGCCAATGGATTTTCATGGTTGGACCTATCTTTCAACATTGCTCCTATGTTTTTTTGTAGTGTATGCTGCTTTTTCAGAAGTTGTCCCTGAAAAATGGTTAACCTCGTGCGTTTACTTTGTCACATTTGCTTGCAGATCGATCAGATATGGATGAGACAGTTCTGTGGGCTTTGGTACCCCAATGGTATGACACTAGCCACAGACGGCTTTGGATTTGTGCCTTGGTTCAGGTGAGCGATGATATGTTCTTGCGGTGTTGAGCGGTGATGGCCCTGGCCAATACCGATGCAGTTCTTTCCTTCTAATCATGTGTGATTATATTGACCTGAGTTATTTAAATGATTCATATGAATATTAATTTTCTTTGCATCATTGTCATATCATGTTCTTCATTAAGTATTTGTTTTCTTCTCGAAATTTGATATACTTCTGTTCGCACATTATTCGTCTACTTGATTTGGTGACTTTGATTTTATTATGAAGTTAGGACTTTCAAGAGGATAGATAAACCTAGTTCTATACCTATGTGCTTGGCTGCCTGCTACTTACACTGAAATTATACGAATTGGAGCAATGTGTTGCAACAGCCAGCAGTAGGATGGCTCAATCCCAGCAACAATTTCCTTTGTTCTGTATTATTCAACCATATGTTTAAATCTTTATGTTGATGCATTTGGTCCCCTCCACCATTTATCCCCTGGTTGCTGTGGATTTGTGAGAGGGGATGCACCATGGATCTGATCCAGATTCCCCTTTGTCTCTTTCTCATCCTTCTCTTGACCTAATTGTTAGTGTTTGTTTGTCTACTGCTTGTTGTTTCTGCAGGTACTTAACATTTGATTTGCTGCCTCATGATTTCCCTCGGCTGGCTTGCGTGTGCAGGTACAGTGTAGTTTATTTCTACGGGTTCATATTCTACACACCATGTTTGGTCTCACTTGGATTTGGTTGGGGTGTGGGACTGCACCATGGATCTGATCCGGATTATTTTAGCTCGGATTTTGTCATCTTTTTTACATCTTATTTCACTTTTGGTGGGGTCTTTGGATTCTAGCTATCCCCTTTTCTTTCTCTTCTTCTTCTTCTTTCATTTTCCTTTCCTTTGTCTTTGCTTGACACTGAATTGTATACCTGCTATTTTGCAGGTACTAATCTTGGTGTGAGCTCAAGGTAAAAGGCAAAGCCTGAAGGTAGGCAATCATCATTAGCTAGGTAGTTATACATGGTCTGCTTACTTAGCATAATTTGGAAGTATTAAATACAGTACTCAATATTAGTTGTCTTTTGAAAAATATGCCAGTCTTGTTTGTCGCATACATATTATTAATCTAGAAGAAACCAAGAGCAGACACTCACACTTTGGTCGAACCCACATTTTAAACCTGGGATAAGTAGATATCAGTTGTACTTAATGGTTATAAATATGTTTTTTCCCAATATCTGATGTATTGCGACGGAGCGAGATATCTAAATACCACCAGCAATTATTAGTGTTTCTTGCACAATTCAAAGAACTTAACATTTATCCTGAAAGTAATCATAAATCAATGGTAGATAGAATCAACTAGTTAAAATAACCTCGTGCTATTTATTTACCTATAGTATTGGAAGTTTTGTTAGTGCCCATGCATCTGCATACCAAGATGTGATATTTTCCAATTGAAAGGTAGCAATGTGTAAAGTTAAATGATTCCATACAGTTATCTTCGGGGATAGTCTAATGATTATTTTAACTTAATTGACTTGGTAATTGATGCACTTACCTCATCTCATCATGCAAATATAACCCACGGTATTGTACAGTGGTAGCCCAACTCCAAATCACCTCGACCCCTCCTTCTCGACTTCTTCTCGCATGCACAGGCAAAGTGGCGGGTTGGCGCAAGTCTTTGAGCTGCGATGCGGAGCGCACTGCAGAGTGGCACGACGTACAAAGAGCTTTGCTGCTCGCAGGACCAGGAGTGCAGCAGCACGGGGGTGCTGGGAGATGGACGCAGGCCAAGAAGAGGACCATGACCGTACCAAGGAGGTGATGAACACAACAAACAGCTGGTGTTCAGGGTGAGTTTCTTTTGTTCCCTGAATCTCTCTCATGTACGTCCGGTGTTCCTGTATGTGGGTGTGCAACTTGTGCTTGGTCCCTGGATCGCTCTCATGTATGTTGCAAATTAAGTATTTCTTTTAGTTTACAAGTAGTATTTGGAGTAGTAGTATTTTTTTTTTGTTCCTGAAGCCCTCTCATGTATATCTGCATATTAGGTATTTCTTCAGTACAATAGTAATTGGAGCATATTTTTTCTTAGGGCCGTTTAATACATCATGTAACCCCGCATAAATGGTTGGAAACCAGATAAATTTAATTTATTTTCAATAGCCACTCCAAAATATTGCTGATGCCCCAATAAATGGTTGGGAACTGCAAATTGATTACATTGGCAGGATCTATAAGATTTGTTGTTATGTATGTGTTCTGAATCTGCCAATGTAATCAATTTGCAGTTCTGTCATATTTCTTAGTTCAAGCCCCTGAGTTAATGCTTTTAAATTTATGAACACAAATAGTTCAAGATTCATTAAAAAATGCACGATGATCTTTACAGATTATCTATTTTTATGTGGGACTTCTAAGATGATAAATTAACAGTAAATAATGTGCACTTATTACGTTTCTCTTTTTATCACTATACTTTATTAATCTTTGGTATCTACAAAATGTATGCATACTGATATCATAGTGTGGTCTGAATCAGGTGTGCTGCTTCTACTTGAATAAAAGCTGATACTGCCATGATCCTTAGTCATTTGTTCTTAAAAGAAAGGGATTTTGCATGGACGGATGGAATCAAAAATCTTGGGAACCTGACAGCATTCATTTTTTATCCTGGATGCTGCTAGATCCTGTGTAACTGAGTGTTCTTTTCCATTTAAGGTAATAAAATATCCACATGCATTCATGTCAGTGTTAGCATTGCTGAAAGAAAGAAGAAGGCCTATTTCATTATAGCAGCTTTGGTTAATATGGTCAAACTGATGTCGGAAAGGGTGCCTGATCCTTTTATATTACAAACTTATAGACTTATTCAGCGGTAACACGCAAGTAGTGGCTGGCCCTTTTCTATGTTGTTCGTTAGAAAATTGTAGAAGCTACCTTAGGCACATGTACCTTTCATAGGAGGAATTGTGCCCTTGCAATTGTTACATATCATTGCCTTTTAGTCCCGTTCTCTAAAAGTATGCATTGATGCTAGGTCCTTTTCTACAATATTATATCTACATGATTATATAATCTCTCGTATTGCTATATTTTTTGCAGGGGAACCATGCCCATACGACGGTACTGAACAAAGTTGTGCACATGGTTGTGTACTCTGGACACTCTACACGAAAGAAATTTGTATAAATGTACAATGCTCTGTTTGAAGCCTCCTGGGATGATATTGGAAGGAACTCGAGCGGAAGGCCGCCGGCGGAGCCTGTACCAGAGGACATGGAAGAAATGAGCCCAAGCCCAATGTAACTTTTCTCTCTCTCAGCAATGCCTATTTATTGCTTTTGTGTTGGTACTTTCAGTTCTTCGAGATTCCCATTTGTGCAAAAAGATCAGTGATGTGGCAGAGAAGGTGGATTGTAGCAGCAATGTGAAAGTATGTACATAACAATTTGCCTAACAAATGAGAATGTCTAGGAACTGAAAAGAGTTCTAACATTTTGCTTTATGTGCATTGCAGTACATAGGAGAGTAAACATGCATTTGGTTACAAATACTCTATTGATTACTATGTGTATGTGCTTTACTAAAGATAATGGTTGGTTATACTAATAATATGAGCTAATTTCGTCATTATCTACTCGCCCATTGTAGTGTAGGTTCGTGTTCTTGGATTTTATTTCATTGTTTTTCTTTTTATTTTTGGTGAGCTGGTGAGCTAATTTGCTATTTTCCTCTTGGTGTATTGCAGCAATTGGATGCTTGGTGGATTGTAGGCGAGTGCGTGAATTTGCGGACTCACACGCATCATTAGCATCCCTTATCTACTCACCCATTAGTTCAGTGTATTCTTCCTGAGAACTATGCTTAGATAGCTGAATGTATTATTTTGAACTACTGAACCTTTGCACTTTTGTTGTGACATACTGAAACTTTGCACCATTGCTTTTCATTGTATAAATGTATGAAATAAAAAAAATGTCTTATACGAGGTTGGATATTGCTGGAGCGGGTGGGGTGCGGCAAGCCACACTTCCTATCTAGTAGGACGCTGTAGGACACAACCGTATGTCCGTGCTCTATTTCCTACGACGAAGATCGGCTCCATTTTTTTGTAGGCTGCTTGACTGTGCGCGGTTTAGTGCATGCTCAACAACCAAGATCAGGATGTTGCAACCGGCGGGGAGCACAACTAGGAGCAGTCGTCTGGGATGCTGCAACAGGCAGGGCGTGCAGGGTCCAACCAGGTAAGATGCTTCAACCACAGCAAGGGCTGCTGCAACGGCGCACCGGAGCTACAATGATCAATGAGTCTACAACGAACCGGCCGCGACCGTGGCCAGAATGCTGCAACCGGTGTGGGTGGGTGGTACGACCAGCGGTCAGGTATATATGCTGACATTTCTATCGGATGGGCCGCATCTGTCATCTGCTGGGCTATGTCCCGTTGGGGCCTTGGGCCTTGTAACTCGAATTCAGTCCTTTCCTCAGAGTTTGCGCGTGTGGCTGTATTAGTAATCGAGAGAGGTGCAGAGAGAGAACTTGTATGAACCTTTTCCCCATTTCCAAGTCAAGTCAAGCAGGGTATCTGTTCTCCTCTCCAATCCTAAATTTCCTCTTGAATCGCTAGTTCTCCTACCCAATTAGTCGAGATCGTGACAACTAGTAGTATCTACAGCGATGTTTCATTCACGGGGACCGGCTGGCGCCGAGGAAAAAAACGCAGGTGGAGGCCAAGCTGCAGCAAGCCATGGGGGAGGTCGCGGAGGGGACGCAACCTCTCACGGAGATGATGAAGCAACTACTCAAAGGGTTCTCCGATCTGAAGAAGGGAGTGCTGGACACAGGCCCGACTCGTTCGTCGGACGTCGCTCACGACGAGTGCTTTCTGCCGGAACACGTACGTATGCAGCAGCCACTAACTGCCCAATGCCGAGACGTGCAAGTGTAACAAGAAGCAGGCTAATTGGTAGGTTGATCGATTCTTCAGGTGAGGCTAGCACGAGCACGTATGTAGACTAGCGTGTCCTGTCCGGCCTTGGCTGGATGGAATCGAAGCAGCCGGCTGGCTATGCTTTACAGGCGAACTCCACGCACACGAGAAACAAGAACACGCCGAGATTGATGGCTAATAGGTGCGTGTCGCACCTATGTTTTGTATTGCTTTGATCTGGGTTACAAAATATTACAGGGTTACAAGTATATATAGGAGCCAGCCTAGCAAAGTTAACCTGTCCTAATACGACTCATATACGGTGATTGTACTAGTCCGACCCGGACATAGTATCCTCATCGTGGTTAATTCCAACAGGGGGGGTGGCCGACCTCCCAACGCAGCAGTTGGAGACGAGCACGGAGATTGGGAGATCTGGGAGCCAGCCCTCCCGACTGCCAAGAAGGTCGATGAGATCATCACCCAGACATGCTACTCGCTGCGTCGTCATCAACATTTCGACTCCCACAAGCTAGGTACCCGGCAAATCGGCACCGCACCACCACTGCTCAACAGGTTGGATGTTTTCAAAGACCTAGTGCTGCCGTCTCACCCGACGATGGCGGACCACTTGGCGCGATATACTTCACCAACAAAGAAAACCAAATAATTATCATCGTTGATGGTTTGGGGTAGCTATTTTGTGTCAAACTTTGTCTCATTCTTTTCAATCAGCTCATAAATGACTAATTCAGTTCATAAGTTGTACCTCGTGAAAAAAACTTGGAGAATAACCCAAAAAAGTAAAGAGTACTACACCACCAACCTCCAGTGTGCACAATAATTTTCTTATATGTACTACACCTACCTTCACTTGAATAAAAAGGTTCTCTTTCCTATATACCACCATATCTTCCCTAGAATAGCTCGCCTTACTCTCTTTTAACATGATGCATCAAATAGGTGGTAGCCACAGAAACACATATAAAGAGTGTTAGAGAAGAATGGAGAACATATGAGAAAACATGGGAATATTAGACATCAGGAGCAGTTGTTGAACGAGTTATCTGGGAACCAGACCATGTAGGCTGGATGCTGTATCAACGGAACGCATGGCTCATCTTTGGCCGGTGGGGCAGGTAGGCTGTCCAGCTATTGCATGCTCAGGAATCCAGCCATAGATCATATGGGTGTTGGAGGCATCTTCCAAAGTCGGGACAGCTAAACAATAGGTTAAACCTGTACCATAGGACACTCTAGGACACAAACATATGTTCGTGCTCTGCTTGCTGGCTTGCTGCCACGAAGATCGGCACCAATTTGACTTTGCCCCAGGGAAAATGTTGTCACCTACAAAAGAATATTTGGCCAGTGGTATCAGTAGGCAAGATGACACAAGTGCACTTTTAGGCCGGAGCAAATGACTAAAATGCATTGATCGAAACCACCTACTTTTCATTAAAAATGGGCCGTACAGAAATACCATGAGTACTCCCTCCGTTCCTAAATACTTTTAAGAAATTCTACTATAGACTACATACGAAGCAAACTGAGCGAACTTATACTCTAAAAGGCGTCTATATACATCCGAATATAGTCTTTATAGTGAAATCTCTAAAAAGACTTATATTTAGGAACGGAGGAAGTATATCGCTGAAGGCCACTTTGATTAAATACCAAGCTCAAAACGTGGCATAGCCATTTATTCCCAACTATATGTATACGGACATTTGGCAGGAGACAAAAATAATAATAGATCAAGTGAACAGAAACCAATCTACGACCAGATTGACTAAACCCAAAACACACAAATAATCATGAATCCTGAGTCATGATCGATGTTTGCAAGGCCAAGCTGGCGGATGAATTTGGTGTTTCACATGTGTGGACCAGACTTGGAGTGTGACCTATATCGATTTTGAACTTTTGATAGGGTGCAGGTGCAGGGAGGCTGATGGTGTCCACGCGAAGGCGTCCTGTTGCCTCAGGTCACGCTCCATAGGTGCGGACACAGAGGTGGATGATGGAGGAGGAGCGGCCATGGGTGTGGCTAGAGGAGAGGATGCGTCGGGAAAAGGCAGAGGACGGGCAGTATGTAGGTATCGAGGGATGGTCCAGAGACATTACCGAGGCTGACGCAGACTTTCTCGGCACAGGGTGAAACAGAAGAGAGATGAAACACCAACGACCCGATTAGGCCCGAAGAAGTTTTTGTCACAGTTGATAGAGAAAGTGATAGAATCACTCATGTGGTATGTGTGTCAATTGAAATTTTCCAAAAATTATTATAAATTTGAAATGACTCATTACCATGGATGATGTATGCAGATTTATTTTTGTCTTATATTGTTTTATTATAGTTATTTATCTTTATTGCAATTAGTGACATTAAGCCATTAACACCGTAGATTGATATAATTATTACCCCTTAGTGCCAACCTGAAAAATGGATCATCCCAAACAAGGGTGATCTTAGGTAGCTATTTTTTATGGTCCTTGTATCATCTTTCAATATCTAGTATGTGGCAAATTTATTTGATATCTTTGCATGTGGATAAGAGCTATAAAGTGAAAAAAAAAGTATTCCACCACCAACCTCCACCTGCGTATCCAATGCTTTCGTTTTCTGTACCACACCAGCCTTTACGTCTTATATGAATAGTTTTGTCTTCTTATATATACCACTTCATCTTCAATAGAAACATATCCATCATCTCGTGTATTCTTTTTCGACAAGTTGGCACCACTTCATTTTCAATAGAACAACTCCACCGTCCAACTCATTTTAACATGTTACTAGTATTAGCTTATTTCATCAAATAGGTGGTAGTCACATAAACAGAAAAAGATAGAATATAGAAGATGTTAGAACATATTGGAATAGGAGGCATCATGAATAATAGAGGAACCAGCGATCAGAGTGACGCGCGTGGATGATGATTCAGTTGACCATCACGAGAGGATGATGCTGAAGCTTTCTTTATCTGTATCCGTTTGGCTGGTTCTTTCGGTAATTACGAACTTCCCACATGTAGCTCGAGTACAGGATTACCACGCTAGTGACAACAAAAAAAGGCACATGACCTTTTCTCTGATATTACTCTTTTGCCGGAATAAGTTTGAATTTGATCCATCTCAATCCTTTTTATCACTATCTTTATGAAATCCCGGGTTCAGATTTGATCACTATCCTTTTGATGAAATTCCGGGTTCTGCTAGTAGAAAACGACCTTATGTTCACGTCATTAGTCCAACACGTGGAGGGCCAGGATGGAAGCGAGGCGAGGGCAAGGTCTCTCTCTCTCACCCATTCTTCTCCTTGCGCCTCCAGTTCCTCCGCTGCCAGGATCCCCTTCGACCCGGCTCCCTCTCTCTCTCTTCTTGTTCTTCTCCCCTGCTGCTCCTCACCTCTCTCTTCCTCTGCTTTTTCACAGGAATGCCGCCATGGATGCCTCGACTAAACAGAGCACAGCGCACCTCGTCCTTGCTCCCACACCGCGGCGTCTTCTCCTCCGGCAACCGGCCGCGCCGGTGGGTCGTCGGGGAACTGCGCCCCTTTTCTTCCTTCTCCTCACTACCTTCTCTCTCTCACATCTCTGTCTCCCCATGTGGACAACAGCCATGTAGTTTAGGTAATAAGCTTAGCAAGAGCTAAAATTTAACATGTGATTGAATCTGCAGTATTTAGGCCTGTAGGTCCTACTTATTTCAGATTATCCTGACTATATGCTTGAATAGAAAATCTACGGTGTCTCAGGCATGTACATCTATCTCTTTTAGGCTTATCCTAACCATAGATTTATCCTAATCATATGTCTAGATAAAAGAGTTCAGGTTCATATATATGCTCAGTTTGAAATTAAATATGGGATGTGCAAGTTAGTCTTTTTTTATTGCCTTCTTTGTTGTTTTGTGTGCTGCCAATGGATTTTCATGGTTGGACCTATCTTTCAACATTGCTCCTATGTTTTTTTGTAGTGTATGCTGCTTTTTCAGAAGTTGTCCCTGAAAAATGGTTAACCTCGTGCGTTTACTTTGTCACATTTGCTTGCAGATCGATCAGATATGGATGAGACAGTTCTGTGGGCTTTGGTACCCCAATGGTATGACACTAGCCACAGACGGCTTTGGATTTGTGCCTTGGTTCAGGTGAGCGATGATATGTTCTTGCGGTGTTGAGCGGTGATGGCCCTGGCCAATACCGATGCAGTTCTTTCCTTCTAATCATGTGTGATTATATTGACCTGAGTTATTTAAATGATTCATATGAATATTAATTTTCTTTGCATCATTGTCATATCATGTTCTTCATTAAGTATTTGTTTTCTTCTCGAAATTTGATATACTTCTGTTCGCACATTATTCGTCTACTTGATTTGGTGACTTTGATTTTATTATGAAGTTAGGACTTTCAAGAGGATAGATAAACCTAGTTCTATACCTATGTGCTTGGCTGCCTGCTACTTACACTGAAATTATACGAATTGGAGCAATGTGTTGCAACAGCCAGCAGTAGGATGGCTCAATCCCAGCAACAATTTCCTTTGTTCTGTATTATTCAACCATATGTTTAAATCTTTATGTTGATGCATTTGGTCCCCTCCACCATTTATCCCTGGTTGCTGTGGATTTGTGAGAGGGGATGCACCATGGATCTGATCCAGATTCCCCTTTGTCTCTTTCTCATCCTTCTCTTGACCTAATTGTTAGTGTTTGTTTGTCTACTGCTTGTTGTTTCTGCAGGTACTTAACATTTGATTTGCTGCCTCATGATTTCCCTCGGCTGGCTTGCGTGTGCAGGTACAGTGTAGTTTATTTCTACGGGTTCATATTCTACACACCATGTTTGGTCTCACTTGGATTTGGTTGGGGTGTGGGACTGCACCATGGATCTGATCCGGATTATTTTAGCTCGGATTTTGTCATCTTTTTTACATCTTATTTCACTTTTGGTGGGGTCTTTGGATTCTAGCTATCCCCTTTTCTTTCTCTTCTTCTTCTTCTTTCATTTTCCTTTCCTTTGTCTTTGCTTGACACTGAATTGTATACCTGCTATTTTGCAGGTACTAATCTTGGTGTGAGCTCAAGGTAAAAGGCAAAGCCTGAAGGTAGGCAATCATCATTAGCTAGGTAGTTATACATGGTCTGCTTACTTAGCATAATTTGGAAGTATTAAATACAGTACTCAATATTAGTTGTCTTTTGAAAAATATGCCAGTCTTGTTTGTCGCATACATATTATTAATCTAGAAGAAACCAAGAGCAGACACTCACACTTTGGTCGAACCCACATTTTAAACCTGGGATAAGTAGATATCAGTTGTACTTAATGGTTATAAATATGTTTTTTCCCAATATCTGATGTATTGCGACGGAGCGAGATATCTAAATACCACCAGCAATTATTAGTGTTTCTTGCACAATTCAAAGAACTTAACATTTATCCTGAAAGTAATCATAAATCAATGGTAGATAGAATCAACTAGTTAAAATAACCTCGTGCTATTTATTTACCTATAGTATTGGAAGTTTTGTTAGTGCCCATGCATCTGCATACCAAGATGTGATATTTTCCAATTGAAAGGTAGCAATGTGTAAAGTTAAATGATTCCATACAGTTATCTTCGGGGATAGTCTAATGATTATTTTAACTTAATTGACTTGGTAATTGATGCACTTACCTCATCTCATCATGCAAATATAACCCACGGTATTGTACAGTGGTAGCCCAACTCCAAATCACCTCGACCCCTCCTTCTCGACTTCTTCTCGCATGCACAGGCAAAGTGGCGGGTTGGCGCAAGTCTTTGAGCTGCGATGCGGAGCGCACTGCAGAGTGGCACGACGTACAAAGAGCTTTGCTGCTCGCAGGACCAGGAGTGCAGCAGCACGGGGGTGCTGGGAGATGGACGCAGGCCAAGAAGAGGACCATGACCGTACCAAGGAGGTGATGAACACAACAAACAGCTGGTGTTCAGGGTGAGTTTCTTTTGTTCCCTGAATCTCTCTCATGTACGTCCGGTGTTCCTGTATGTGGGTGTGCAACTTGTGCTTGGTCCCTGGATCGCTCTCATGTATGTTGCAAATTAAGTATTTCTTTTAGTTTACAAGTAGTATTTGGAGTAGTAGTATTTTTTTTTTGTTCCTGAAGCCCTCTCATGTATATCTGCATATTAGGTATTTCTTCAGTACAATAGTAATTGGAGCATATTTTTTCTTAGGGCCGTTTAATACATCATGTAACCCCGCATAAATGGTTGGAAACCAGATAAATTTAATTTATTTTCAATAGCCACTCCAAAATATTGCTGATGCCCCAATAAATGGTTGGGAACTGCAAATTGATTACATTGGCAGGATCTATAAGATTTGTTGTTATGTATGTGTTCTGAATCTGCCAATGTAATCAATTTGCAGTTCTGTCATATTTCTTAGTTCAAGCCCCTGAGTTAATGCTTTTAAATTTATGAACACAAATAGTTCAAGATTCATTAAAAAATGCACGATGATCTTTACAGATTATCTATTTTTATGTGGGACTTCTAAGATGATAAATTAACAGTAAATAATGTGCACTTATTACGTTTCTCTTTTTATCACTATACTTTATTAATCTTTGGTATCTACAAAATGTATGCATACTGATATCATAGTGTGGTCTGAATCAGGTGTGCTGCTTCTACTTGAATAAAAGCTGATACTGCCATGATCCTTAGTCATTTGTTCTTAAAAGAAAGGGATTTTGCATGGACGGATGGAATCAAAAATCTTGGGAACCTGACAGCATTCATTTTTTATCCTGGATGCTGCTAGATCCTGTGTAACTGAGTGTTCTTTTCCATTTAAGGTAATAAAATATCCACATGCATTCATGTCAGTGTTAGCATTGCTGAAAGAAAGAAGAAGGCCTATTTCATTATAGCAGCTTTGGTTAATATGGTCAAACTGATGTCGGAAAGGGTGCCTGATCCTTTTATATTACAAACTTATAGACTTATTCAGCGGTAACACGCAAGTAGTGGCTGGCCCTTTTCTATGTTGTTCGTTAGAAAATTGTAGAAGCTACCTTAGGCACATGTACCTTTCATAGGAGGAATTGTGCCCTTGCAATTGTTACATATCATTGCCTTTTAGTCCCGTTCTCTAAAAGTATGCATTGATGCTAGGTCCTTTTCTACAATATTATATCTACATGATTATATAATCTCTCGTATTGCTATATTTTTTGCAGGGGAACCATGCCCATACGACGGTACTGAACAAAGTTGTGCACATGGTTGTGTACTCTGGACACTCTACACGAAAGAAATTTGTATAAATGTACAATGCTCTGTTTGAAGCCTCCTGGGATGATATTGGAAGGAACTCGAGCGGAAGGCCGCCGGCGGAGCCTGTACCAGAGGACATGGAAGAAATGAGCCCAAGCCCAATGTAACTTTTCTCTCTCTCAGCAATGCCTATTTATTGCTTTTGTGTTGGTACTTTCAGTTCTTCGAGATTCCCATTTGTGCAAAAAGATCAGTGATGTGGCAGAGAAGGTGGATTGTAGCAGCAATGTGAAAGTATGTACATAACAATTTGCCTAACAAATGAGAATGTCTAGGAACTGAAAAGAGTTCTAACATTTTGCTTTATGTGCATTGCAGTACATAGGAGAGTAAACATGCATTTGGTTACAAATACTCTATTGATTACTATGTGTATGTGCTTTACTAAAGATAATGGTTGGTTATACTAATAATATGAGCTAATTTCGTCATTATCTACTCGCCCATTGTAGTGTAGGTTCGTGTTCTTGGATTTTATTTCATTGTTTTTCTTTTATTTTTGGTGAGCTGGTGAGCTAATTTGCTATTTTCCTCTTGGTGTATTGCAGCAATTGGATGCTTGGTGGATTGTAGGCGAGTGCGTGAATTTGCGGACTCACACGCATCATTAGCATCCCTTATCTACTCACCCATTAGTTCAGTGTATTCTTCCTGAGAACTATGCTTAGATAGCTGAATGTATTATTTTGAACTACTGAACCTTTGCACTTTTGTTGTGACATACTGAAACTTTGCACCATTGCTTTTCATTGTATAAATGTATGAAATAAAAAAAATGTCTTATACGAGGTTGGATATTGCTGGAGCGGGTGGGGTGCGGCAAGCCACACTTCCTATCTAGTAGGACGCTGTAGGACACAACCGTATGTCCGTGCTCTATTTCCTACGACGAAGATCGGCTCCATTTTTTTGTAGGCTGCTTGACTGTGCGCGGTTTAGTGCATGCTCAACAACCAAGATCAGGATGTTGCAACCGGCGGGGAGCACAACTAGGAGCAGTCGTCTGGGATGCTGCAACAGGCAGGGCGTGCAGGGTCCAACCAGGTAAGATGCTTCAACCACAGCAAGGGCTGCTGCAACGGCGCACCGGAGCTACAATGATCAATGAGTCTACAACGAACCGGCCGCGACCGTGGCCAGAATGCTGCAACCGGTGTGGGTGGGTGGTACGACCAGCGGTCAGGTATATATGCTGACATTTCTATCGGATGGGCCGCATCTGTCATCTGCTGGGCTATGTCCCGTTGGGGCCTTGGGCCTTGTAACTCGAATTCAGTCCTTTCCTCAGAGTTTGCGCGTGTGGCTGTATTAGTAATCGAGAGAGGTGCAGAGAGAGAACTTGTATGAACCTTTTCCCCATTTCCAAGTCAAGTCAAGCAGGGTATCTGTTCTCCTCTCCAATCCTAAATTTCCTCTTGAATCGCTAGTTCTCCTACCCAATTAGTCGAGATCGTGACAACTAGTAGTATCTACAGCGATGTTTCATTCACGGGGACCGGCTGGCGCCGAGGGAAAAAAACGCAGGTGGAGGCCAAGCTGCAGCAAGCCATGGGGGAGGTCGCGGAGGGGACGCAACCTCTCACGGAGATGATGAAGCAACTACTCAAAGGGTTCTCCGATCTGAAGAAGGGAGTGCTGGACACAGGCCCGACTCGTTCGTCGGACGTCGCTCACGACGAGTGCTTTCTGCCGGAACACGTACGTATGCAGCAGCCACTAACTGCCCAATGCCGAGACGTGCAAGTGTAACAAGAAGCAGGCTAATTGGTAGGTTGATCGATTCTTCAGGTGAGGCTAGCACGAGCACGTATGTAGACTAGCGTGTCCTGTCCGGCCTTGGCTGGATGGAATCGAAGCAGCCGGCTGGCTATGCTTTACAGGCGAACTCCACGCACACGAGAAACAAGAACACGCCGAGATTGATGGCTAATAGGTGCGTGTCGCACCTATGTTTTGTATTGCTTTGATCTGGGTTACAAAATATTACAGGGTTACAAGTATATATAGGAGCCAGCCTAGCAAAGTTAACCTGTCCTAATACGACTCATATACGGTGATTGTACTAGTCCGACCCGGACATAGTATCCTCATCGTGGTTAATTCCAACAGGGGGGTGGCCGACCTCCCAACGCAGCAGTTGGAGACGAGCACGGAGATTGGGAGATCTGGGAGCCAGCCCTCCCGACTGCCAAGAAGGTCGATGAGATCATCACCCAGACATGCTACTCGCTGCGTCGTCATCAACATTTCGACTCCCACAAGCTAGGTACCCGGCAAATCGGCACCGCACCACCACTGCTCAACAGGTTGGATGTTTTCAAAGACCTAGTGCTGCCGTCTCACCCGACGATGGCGGACCACTTGGCGCGATATACTTCACCAACAAAGAAAACCAAATAATTATCATCGTTGATGGTTTGGGGTAGCTATTTTGTGTCAAACTTTGTCTCATTCTTTTCAATCAGCTCATAAATGACTAATTCAGTTCATAAGTTGTACCTCGTGAAAAAAACTTGGAGAATAACCCAAAAAAGTAAAGAGTACTACACCACCAACCTCCAGTGTGCACAATAATTTTCTTATATGTACTACACCTACCTTCACTTGAATAAAAAGGTTCTCTTTCCTATATACCACCATATCTTCCCTAGAATAGCTCGCCTTACTCTCTTTTAACATGATGCATCAAATAGGTGGTAGCCACAGAAACACATATAAAGAGTGTTAGAGAAGAATGGAGAACATATGAGAAAACATGGGAATATTAGACATCAGGAGCAGTTGTTGAACGAGTTATCTGGGAACCAGACCATGTAGGCTGGATGCTGTATCAACGGAACGCATGGCTCATCTTTGGCCGGTGGGGCAGGTAGGCTGTCCAGCTATTGCATGCTCAGGAATCCAGCCATAGATCATATGGGTGTTGGAGGCATCTTCCAAAGTCGGGACAGCTAAACAATAGGTTAAACCTGTACCATAGGACACTCTAGGACACAAACATATGTTCGTGCTCTGCTTGCTGGCTTGCTGCCACGAAGATCGGCACCAATTTGACTTTGCCCCAGGGAAAATGTTGTCACCTACAAAAGAATATTTGGCCAGTGGTATCAGTAGGCAAGATGACACAAGTGCACTTTTAGGCCGGAGCAAATGACTAAAATGCATTGATCGAAACCACCTACTTTTCATTAAAAATGGGCCGTACAGAAATACCATGAGTACTCCCTCCGTTCCTAAATACTTTTAAGAAATTCTACTATAGACTACATACGAAGCAAACTGAGCGAACTTATACTCTAAAAGGCGTCTATATACATCCGAATATAGTCTTTATAGTGAAATCTCTAAAAAGACTTATATTTAGGAACGGAGGAAGTATATCGCTGAAGGCCACTTTGATTAAATACCAAGCTCAAAACGTGGCATAGCCATTTATTCCCAACTATATGTATACGGACATTTGGCAGGAGACAAAAATAATAATAGATCAAGTGAACAGAAACCAATCTACGACCAGATTGACTAAACCCAAAACACACAAATAATCATGAATCCTGAGTCATGATCGATGTTTGCAAGGCCAAGCTGGCGGATGAATTTGGTGTTTCACATGTGTGGACCAGACTTGGAGTGTGACCTATATCGATTTTGAACTTTTGATAGGGTGCAGGTGCAGGGAGGCTGATGGTGTCCACGCGAAGGCGTCCTGTTGCCTCAGGTCACGCTCCATAGGTGCGGACACAGAGGTGGATGATGGAGGAGGAGCGGCCATGGGTGTGGCTAGAGGAGAGGATGCGTCGGGAAAAGGCAGAGGACGGGCAGTATGTAGGTATCGAGGGATGGTCCAGAGACATTACCGAGGCTGACGCAGACTTTCTCGGCACAGGGTGAAACAGAAGAGAGATGAAACACCAACGACCCGATTAGGCCCGAAGAAGTTTTTGTCACAGTTGATAGAGAAAGTGATAGAATCACTCATGTGGTATGTGTGTCAATTGAAATTTTCCAAAAATTATTATAAATTTGAAATGACTCATTACCATGGATGATGTATGCAGATTTATTTTTGTCTTATATTGTTTTATTATAGTTATTTATCTTTATTGCAATTAGTGACATTAAGCCATTAACACCGTAGATTGATATAATTATTACCCCTTAGTGCCAACCTGAAAAATGGATCATCCCAAACAAGGGTGATCTTAGGTAGCTATTTTTTATGGTCCTTGTATCATCTTTCAATATCTAGTATGTGGCAAATTTATTTGATATCTTTGCATGTGGATAAGAGCTATAAAGTGAAAAAAAAAGTATTCCACCACCAACCTCCACCTGCGTATCCAATGCTTTCGTTTTCTGTACCACACCAGCCTTTACGTCTTATATGAATAGTTTTGTCTTCTTATATATACCACTTCATCTTCAATAGAAACATATCCATCATCTCGTGTATTCTTTTTCGACAAGTTGGCACCACTTCATTTTCAATAGAACAACTCCACCGTCCAACTCATTTTAACATGTTACTAGTATTAGCTTATTTCATCAAATAGGTGGTAGTCACATAAACAGAAAAAGATAGAATATAGAAGATGTTAGAACATATTGGAATAGGAGGCATCATGAATAATAGAGGAACCAGCGATCAGAGTGACGCGCGTGGATGATGATTCAGTTGACCATCACGAGAGGATGATGCTGAAGCTTTCTTTATCTGTATCCGTTTGGCTGGTTCTTTCGGTAATTACGAACTTCCCACATGTAGCTCGAGTACAGGATTACCACGCTAGTGACAACAAAAAAAGGCACATGACCTTTTCTCTGATATTACTCTTTTGCCGGAATAAGTTTGAATTTGATCCATCTCAATCCTTTTTATCACTATCTTTATGAAATCCCGGGTTCAGATTTGATCACTATCCTTTTGATGAAATTCCGGGTTCTGCTAGTAGAAAAACGACCTTATGTTCACGTCATTAGTCCCGATTGAATTACGAACCGGCACTAATGTGCCCATTAGTGCCGGTTCCAACGGCTAGGCGGTCGACACTCATTACTCCCGGTTCGTGTTGAACCTCTAATATTGGTTCGTGCCACGAACCGGGACTAAAGATGTGGTTGCAGGCTGGTGTCAGGATGGGGCCCCACCAACACCTTTAGTCCCGGTTCGTGGCATGAACCGGTACTAGAGGCTCACCTTTAGTCCGTGTTTGTATCATGAACCGGGACTAAAGGTGTTCCTATATAAACCCTTTGTCGAGCCCGAGCTCTCTATTCTTCCCCTTTCCTCTCCTCTCTGTTCTTCCCCTCTTGCTCAAGCTCATCCTTCATTTTGCCCAAAATTTGCAAGATTTGAAGGCCTCCCATCCATCCAAGTGATAACAAAGGTTAGCAACTTTCTCCTTTCACCTCTCATTGCTAGATTATCTCTTGCAATGCTCTATAAGTATAGTGATTTGTGGGTTTTAGTTTGGGAGTAATTATATGTGGTAGTTTATGTGATTTACATGCAATCTGAGCTCAAATTAACTCTTAGTTTGCATATGTAGGTGTTGTTTACTTAGTGCCTTCCCGGCCCCGTCCTAAGCACCGTCGGTCGCCCGCACCGTCCCGTCGCCGGCACCACCTTGGTGAGCCCCTTGTTCTTCTCTTTTTTATATTAAAAAATCATGTTTGTGTGATTTAGATATATAGTTACTTGTATAATTTTTTTACCCATACATTGTTTGTTATACATAGTGCCATGGTTTTGATATCCATCCCCGTCGGCCCTTGTTCGGTTTATGATTCGGATGTGGTATATTCTCTTTTATAACTATTTGTTGCATTTCGTGTTTATGACAAATTATGCCCATCAAGTTGACATAGATATTTTTATCTAGGAGGTATGTGAACCGGAAATTCCAACCGACCCTCTTGTCGAGAGGTTAAATTTAGTTGAAAAAGAAAATGAGTATTTGAAAGAAAAATTGAAAAGAATTGAAGAAGAGAAGATGAAACTGGAGTTGTATATTGCCGATGTTGTCGATGATCACAAGATCAAGATGGAGAAAATGCGCTTAAAGATTAGAAAGATTAGAAAATATGACATTGATAATGAGGCTTGGTATCATTATGTTGTTGGATCAATTGTTACCTTAGTTGCGATCTTGATTGCATTTGTTGTTGCATTTAAATGCTTTAGCTAGAGAGTTTGTATGTTGTTTTATGAGAATAAGTGTGTATGAACTTTCAGTATGAAATTCTATTAATTTGGTCTTTTCGGTGCTGTGTAATGAAGATGAGCCGGCAATGGATGTACGATGACCGATGCTCTTCCCAGTTCGTTAATGGCATGCGTACTTTTCTGCTTGCGGATGAGGCAAACAAGCAGGCGGATGGTTTTTGTGTTGTCCATGTGCTGGCTGTAAGAATGATCGAAATTACTCTAAGTAAAAAACCATTCACATCCACATGTTTGAGTCGGATTTTATGCCCCACTATAATGTTTGGACCAAGCACGAAGAAAGAGGGGTTATGATGGAAGACAATGAAGAAGAAGAGGAAGACAACAACTATACCTGGCCATGGGTTCCCTGAATACGATGGTACAACAATGGAGGAAGAAGTTGAGCCGACAATGCGGGAAGAAGCTGCACACGAGGCATCAGATGAGTCCGCTTACACTAGTGCAGAACCGGGCAATAGCACCGGTTCGTAGGGCCCTTTAGTGCCGGTTCCATAACCGGCACTAAAGTGTGGGCACTAAAGCCCCCCCCCTTTAGTACCGGTTCAGCACGAACCAGTGCTAAAGGGAAACCACGTGGCACGAGCCAGCTCCAGGGGCCTGGAGTCCTTTAGTACCGGTTGGTAAGACCAACCGGTACTATAAGGTTTCGGGGGTTTTAGTTTTATGATTTCTTTTTCATTTAATTTTGTGTTTCCATTTTAATTCTTTTTCGTTTGCTGGTATTTTACGATACTACACATTGTACACGTTATGCACACACACACACACACACACACACACACATATATATATATATATATATATATATATATATATATATATAGAATTTCTAGTAGAACCAATCATGCATATATATATCATCAATGTTTCACAAACCATCATATTAATTAATTCACACATACACACATGTATAGCTATATACAATTTCTCCTACATATGCATGTTGCCTTCGGAGCTAGTGGCATTATAGCCTAATTGGTGCCTTCGGAGCACGATGACAATTGGAAGTGGTTTTCATTGGGGCGGTAGCGGGTAATAGTATTCTCCCTTCAGATTTATGACCTGGTCGAGCAAAAATCCCGCTATTTCCTCTTGAAGTGCTTCTACGCGCTCCGTTTCTAGGAGCTTCGCCCGCACCTCTCTGAACTGTTAAGAAGGAGATCAATATGCATGTGTATTAGTTGTGTGACTAGATATCGATAATGGTGTAAAAATTGTGAATAGTGTTTTGACAAGCGTACCCATTTCTGTCTTTGAGATCTGCTCCTTTCGGACGCCATCATGCGAATGTTATCGCAAATGCAGAATGCACACAGATCAGTCCCCTGCGCCTGCTTCAGGGCCTTTACGAGAATGGAATTTGATCAGATAATAATTAATCAAGCATGATAATTAAAGAGATGGCAGCTAGCTAGCTAGCTAGTACTACTTAATTACTTACCTTGGGTCTTCCCCATTTAAGCTTTTCTTTCCATTCGCCGTCCGTGACCCTGATGAACCTTGCCCAAGCCCTGCCCGCCGAAAAAGAAAATGAATAAAGGGGTTATTAAATAGTTCATATCATGAAATGACGAACTAAATAGTCCGAGATATATAGTTAATAATGATTGAAATTACCTGTTGACTATCCCAAACAAGATGTTATAGTCAGTTTTTTCTTTGAGTAGTGAGTCCAGTATTTCAACTGTTCCGGCGTCAACTTTAATGATACACAAGACCCAGTGATATCTGCATGCACACACGTTTGCATGTCTTAATTAAGCGGGCATATGTAAGCAAAAACATGTAGCTAGCTAGTAGACAAAAACAGAGAATTTGTAGTACAAGACAGTGTGACTCACTGGAAGTTGTAAGGAAGTACTATATCTTCATTGTATTTGAGGCGCTTCAAGAACTCTAGCATGCTGTCCTCTACGGCCTTTTGATGACGTTCATCTATTTTCCATGTGTATTCATTAACGGTGTTTGGGTCAATGAACCCAATGCCATAGCGTCCACCTTTTCTCATTTCATACATCTTCATCCTGCATATAATACCACAGAAAAGAATATAGTGAGGATAATTACATGTAATGATAAGGATCACTACAGCTAGCTTGAGACTTAAATTACAGAAAGAAATCACTTACAGACAATAGCAACTGACGATAGATTTGTCGAGTGCGTCTTGATTGTATAACTGAAACAGTTCAGAATACTCAACGGACACAGCTTTCTCATGGTAGTAATGATCCTTCTTGACATTCACCATGAGGGACAATCGATCGGAAATCTTGGTAATGTTCATGTACCATTGATGCAATTCATACATTCTCGTTGGGAGGTTCTTGACCTTGTCTGGCTCGACCAAAGGTTGGCCCGGACATATTTCCGTTTTATTTCATCCTCTCTAAGCACAGGCATGGGCTCGATCTCGAGGAGTTGTCCAACAGTGATTTTGAGAACTTCAGCCTGCATTATATGCTCCTCCGTTATTACCACATTGCCCACCTCAGGAACGTAAACTGTTTGCCCACAATAATATTGGGCGCGCGTACTGTCACGTGTTGTTGGCACAACAAGCGAGGGGATCGATTGTGCCGCCTGTTCTCCCAGCTGGGGAATGGTTTTCCCGCATTTTTTGACAGCTGCTTCTTGTTTGCTCGATCCCGAGCTCGTCTTCTTACGTACACGTGCTCGATTTAACTTTCTGATGTGGCGCTCATAGTCTGTGTCAACAGGCTCGGGAGCTGGTGGTTGAGCCATACGAATGAAGTGGTCAATCGTTTCCTCAGGCACTTTCTCCCTTGGCGGCGGTGGCGGTTTCGGTGCAAAATGGGCTTCCACCTCGGACTTCGATATGGCTGCGATTTCCTCCTCGGACCTGTCATAAGCCCTCTGCGGAAGAGGCGTGAGGCTTGGACCATATTTATATCGCTCGCCTCCGCCTGTACTTCCTGTACTACCTCGACTCATACCGCTACGCACCATAGCTGCGGGGTGGCTCTTCTGTGATTGCTGAGGCGGCGGAGACGACTGACGGGGCTGAGTTGGACGAGGAGGAGTGGCCGCCTGAAGCTGTGCCGGACTTGGAGGAGGAGTGGCCTGAGGTTGTGCCGGACTTGGAGGAGGAGTGGATGTCTGACGCTGTGGCGGACTTGGAGGAGGAGGAGTGGCCTGACACTTTGCCGGACTTGGAGGAGGAGTGGCCTGACACTTTGCCGGACTTGGTGGACTTGCAGGGCGGGAGACTGCTGACTCGGTGGCGGACTTCGACGAGGAGTCGGCTGACGCGGTGTCGGTGGCCTTCGAATGATGATGCAATCCTTTTTCCATAGGATGATACGATGTTTGGCGTCTCCGAGAAAGCGCTCGTCGTCACCTCCAGGATAGTCAAGCTCTAGCTCCGAATATGGGTCCACCACCTCATCAACCAAGACACGAGCATAGCCCGCTGGAATCGGGTTGCAATGGAAGGTTGCCTCGGGGGGATTTGTAAAAGCAACGGCGTCCGCCACCTTCATGGATATGTTCTTCATTTTGACGTGTAGCTCGCAGCTAGTGTTCTCCGTGATGTCATCCACGGGGTATCTACCCAGCATTGCGTCGTCCGGGGCGGAACCCACGCTGCTTCTCGGCATGGATGGGGCGGTGCTATCCAATGCTGGATCATTCGCTAGCTGCTGCAGCTGCTGAGACCCCCTTTGCTGGGTAAGTGAGTCGATCTGCTCCTGCTGCCGCTGGAATTTGACTACCAATTCCGCTTGACTTGCTTCTAGGCCTTGAAGGCGTTCATAGTCCCGCTTCCTCTGCTCCTCCTCCATCTTCCTCTTCTTCTCCTCCGCAATCTTCTTTCTCGCACGGGTTCTGTAGTCGGTGTTCCAGTCTGAGAACCCCTCATACCACGGAATAGCGCCCTTGCCTCGTGTTCTTCCCGGGTGTTCAGGATTTCCCAGGGCACGCGTAAGCTCGTCGTTCTCTCTGTTGGGCTGGAACACCCCCGATCGTGCCTCTTCTATTGCAACAAGTATCGCATCGTCGGCTCCCTTCAGACTTGCCCTCGTCGAAACATTGCCTGTCTTCGGGTCCAACTCCCCCCCATGCGCATAGAACCAAGTCCTGACCCTGGGGGGCCAGCTCTTAGTAACCGGAGTGGCACCTGCATCCTCCATCTCTTTCTCAGACTTATCCCACTTAGGCATTGCCACCGCATAGCCACCTGGCCCCAGCTTATGGAACTTATCCTTTTTTTCGGCATTCTTCTTGTTTATTCTCGACCGTTCCTTAGCTAATTCCGAATCCTTGAATTTCACGAAATCGTCCCAATGAGCACGTTGGTTCTCTAGTGTTCCCTCGAATACTGGAGTCTTCCTTCCTCCCTTGACGTACTTGTCCCATTCACGATTCTTGTGGTTCTTGAATGCAACCGCCATCTTCCTAAGAGCAGCGTCCTTGACTTTCTGCACATCTGCTTCTGTGAAATGATCTGGTAGGGTGAAATGTTCCATGAGAGTATCCCAAAGCAGATCTTTTTGATTCTTGTCGACAAAAGTAACATCTGGACGTGGAGCAGCGTCCTCTTTGTCTTTTTGTCTTTTGTCTTTTGCTGGCTCTCTCCATTCTTGAAGGGAGATCGGGAGTTGGTCCTTCACAAGAACTCCGCACTGACGAACGAACTTGTCCGCAATCTTCTTAGGCGCTAATGGTTCGCCACTAGGTCTGATTGCCTCGATATTGTACTTTACGCCCTCCTTCAACTTTTTGTTCGGGCCTCGTTTCGTCCTTTTGCCTGAAGATTTGCTCGATCCGGATGGCTGAAAGAACAAAGATCGATTCGTTAATATATCTTCAAGTCATTTAAAACATGTGATGATCACCAGATACCTGCTTATATAAATATATATACCTCGCCGGTCTTTGTTGTTTCAGGATCAACATGTTCTTCGTCATCGTCATAATCGTAGTTCATGACTTCATCAATTCGGTCGTCGCGATCGAATATCATATCACCCTCTCCGGTGTTGTTTAGAAATTCGGAGCCGTCATAATCTTCTTCATTCTGATCATCATTTGGCCCGCGTATCATATCGAACATGGTCTGTTCTCCCTCTCTGTCGGTATTGTCTGCCATAGCTTTTATTTAACTAATTCAAAAGAAATATAAAACAATTTAGTATTCAAATTACATCGTCTCGAATAATAGATATAATCTCGAATACTTCGTCTAGAATAATAGATATAATCTCGAATACATCGTCTCGAATAATATATAATATTGAATAGTACATCACTGGCTAGCTAATTAAAGATCGAATACTACAGAAGAATCTAGGACACTCGCGGTTCCTGCGGCGCGGGCGGTGGACACCCAAAGAGAAGGAACCCTCACAGGATCATAGCTGAAGTGAGATCCCCGAAGATACTGCCAGGTATTGGAGAACCTGCCGCCCTCTAACGCAACCATGTAGCGATGGACGTGCTCGTCCTCCTCCCTGACACGGCGACGTACCACCTCCGGCGGGGCCGGGTCCCTCCGCACCGAAACTGGCCCACGCGAACGCCACCAAACGAGATCAGGGTCGACGACGGGACCCGGGGCCGGGTTCCTCATCAAGCGGCGCGCCCCTCCAGGCAGCACCTCCCAGTGCCAGCCCGGCGGAGCCCAGTCCCGGACATGGGTCGGCTGGACGTCGTCGCGGACGGGTCGACGGCGAGGATGCGGGCCGGGCATCGTCGAGAACAAATACTAGCTATATGCCCGCAAAAAGTAACATTTTTTAATGATTGGATTTTGATAACTAAAATTTCTAACATTTCTATATAACACTAATTATGCTAATCTAAATAATCTAAATAACACTAAAATTTCTAACATTTCTAACATTTCTATATAACACTAATTTCTAACATTTCTATATAACACTAATTTCTAACTGATTAAACACTAATTATATCCATCTAACATGCATTCATACATATATAATAGTGAAAAAATAATAATCTAAATAATCTAAACTAATTAAACATACAAAATACGTGTGTGTGTGTACTAATTAAACACTAATTATCTAAACTAATTAAACATACAAAATAATAATCTAAATAATCTAAACTAATTAAAGACTAATTATCTAAACTTAATTAAACATGCTTGTGTGTGTACGGGCTCGGGGAGGGCTCACAGCGGGCGACGGCGACGGCGAGGCGACGGCGAGGCGAGGCGACGGCGAGGCGACGGGAGGCGACGGGACGGCGAGGCGACGGCGGGGACGGCGCGACGGGGACGGGGACGGCGCGACGGGGACGGGCCCGGGGCGGCGACGGAGACGAGGGCGGCGACGGGGACGGGGGCGGCGACGGGGACGGGGGCGGCGACGGAGACGAGCGGCGACGGAGACGATCGAGGGCGGCGGCGACGGCGACGGAGACGGAAACAGAGGAACGAACAGAGAGGGAAACTGAAATTTTCGTAGCCGTTGTATATATAGAAGGCACCTTTAGTACCGGTTGGAACCACCAACCGGTACTAAAGGCCTGTTTTGGCCAGGCCAAGCGGCGGGAAGCGACCCCCTTTAGTACCGGGTGGTGGCACAAACCGGTACTAAAGGCCCCCCCTTTAGTACCGGTTTGTGCCACGACCCGGTACTAAAGGGGGTGCGCTGGCGCAGGTGCGGTGCGGCAAGTTTAGTCCCACCTCGCTAGCCGAGGGGCGACCGCACTGGTTTATAAACCCCCGTGCGGTCACTCTCTCGAGCTCCTCTCCAAAGCAGGCTTACTGGGCCTACATGTTCTTTGCAGCCCTGTGGGCCCACTTGGCCTTTGCGGGCCTGCATCCTGGCCCAACGACAGGTTGGGTTTCTAGTCGCATGCAGGCCGCTCTGGCCTAGTAGGCGGGCTTATTTTTATTTTATTTTTTGCTTTATTTATTTTTGTGTTTTTTTTGTGTATTTAGAGTTTCTTTGTGAACATTTTTGTTTTAGGTACAAAAAATTACAAACTTTCTATTAGGGCTTTTTTTTATTATTTTTTGCTTTATTTATTTTTGTGTTGTTTTTTTGTGTATTTGGAGTTTCTTTGTGAACATTTTTGTTTTAGGTACAAAAAATTACAAACTTTCTGTTAGTGCCCGTAGTTTTCAAATTTGAATAGTTTAAATTTTGAATTATTTGAAATTAGTGTGAATCACTAGTTTGTGAATAACTTAACTTTAAAAATCAGTAAAGGCATGAAAGAATTTGTTTGCACATAAAATTTCTTCGCGTTTCAAATGCCAAAACACATAACTACCCTAACTATTACAGAGATTCCCCTCTCGGTGCGAAACACAGAAGAAAGTGATGATAGCTAGTGAAGCCGATCACATCCCAGATCTTTGGGTGTGAAACTTTTTCTTCGCGTGTGTCCCTTTGCGCCGTAACCATGGAAAATCTTCATCATTTAACGGGATGCTCGGGTCAATATTCACTGTGAATGGAGCAATTTCATCAAACTTTTCATAATCTTCTGACTTGTCTGTCTTGTCATCCACTCCCACGATGTTTCTCTTCCCAGAAAGAACTATGTGCCGCTTTGGCTCATCGTACGATGCATTCGCTTCCTTATCTTTTCTTTTTCTTGGCTTGGTAGACATGTCCTTCACATAGAAAACCTGTGCCACATCATTGGCTAGGACGAATGGTTCGTCTGCATACGCAAGATTGTTGAGATCCACTGTTGTCATTCCGTACTGCGGGTCTTCCGTTACCCCGCCTCGTGTCATATTGACCCATTTGCACCGAAACAAAGGGACCTTTAAACCACGTCGATAGTCAAGTTCCCATATGTCCTGTATATAACCATAATATGTTTCCTTTCCCGTCTTGGTTTCTGCATCAAAGCGGACACCACTGTTTTGGTTGGTGCTCTTCTTATCTTGGGCGATCGTGTAAAATGTATTACCATTTATCTCGTACCCTTTGAAAGTCATTATATTCGAAGATGGTAACTGGGACAGCAAGTACAGGTCATCTTCAATAGAGGTGTCATGCATGGTACGTGTCTGCAACCAGCTGGCGAAACTCCTGGTTTGTTCACGTGTAATCCAGTCATCAGACCGCTCCGAGTGTTTGGAGCGTAGCAAATTCTTGTGTTCATCCATATACGGAGCCACCAAGGCGGAATTCTGTAGAACTGTGTAGTGTGCTTCAGTGAGAGAATGTCCGTCCATACATATTATTTGTTCCCCTCCTAGCGTGCCTTTTCCATCCAGTCTGCCCTTATGCCGCGATTCAGGAACACCAATCGGCTTAAGGTCAGGAATAAAGTCAATACAAAACTCAATGACCTCCTCATTTTGATGGCCCTTGGAGATGCTTCCTTCTGGCCTAGCACGGTTATGAACATATTTCTTTAAGACTCCCATGAACCTCTCAAAGGGGAACATATTGTGTAGAAATACAGGACCCAAAACGTTAATCTCTTGGCACAGGTGAACTAGGACGTGTGTCATGATGTTGAAGAAGGATGGTGGGAACACCAACTCGAAACTGACAAGACATTGCACCAAATCATTCTGTAACCTTGGTATGATTTCTGGATCGATTACCTTCTGAGAGATTGCATTGAGAAATGCACATAGCTTCACAATGGCTAATCGAACGTTTTCCGGTAGAAGCCCCCTCAATGCAACCGGAAGCAGTTGCGTCATAATCACGTGGCAGTCATGAGACTTTAGGTTCTGGAACTTTTTCTCTGCCATGTTTATTATTCCCTTTATATTCGACGAGAAGCCAGACGGTACCTTAATACTGAGCAGGCATTCAAAGAAGATTTCCTTCTCTTCTTTGGTAAGAGCGTAGCTTGCATGACCCTGATGTATGCCGTCTTCTCCGTGCATACGTTGCTGGTCCTCCCGTGCCTCAGGTGTATCTTTTGTCTTCCCATACACGCCCAAGAAGCCAAGCAGGGTCACGCAAAGATTCTTCGTCACGTGCATCACGTCGATTGCGGAGCGGACCTCTAGGTCTTTCCAATATGGCAGGTCCCAAAATATAGATTTCTTCTTCCACATGGGTGCGCGTCCGTCAGCGTCCTTTGGAACAGATTGTCCGCCAGGACCCTTTCCAAATATCACCTTCAAATCCTTGACCATATCATGTACATCAGCACCAGTACGGTGGCGAGGCTTCGTCCGGTGATCCGCCTCACCTTTGAAATGCTTGCCTTTCTTTCTTACGGGATGCCTGCTCGGAAGAAATCGACGATGTCCCAGGTACACATTCTTCTTACAACTATTCAAATATATACTGTCGGTATCATCCAAACAGTGCGTGCATCCGTGGTATCCCTTGTTTGTCTGTCCTGAAAGGTTACTGAGAGCAGGCCAATCATTGATGGTCACGAACAGCAATGCCTTTAGGTCAAATTCTTCCTGTTTGTGCTCATCCCATGCACGTACACCTGTTCCATTCCACAGTTGTAAGAGTTCTTCAACTAATGGCCTTAGATACACATCAATGTCGTTGCCGGGTTGTTTAGGGCCTTGGATGAGCACTGGCATCATAATGAACTTCCGCTTCATGCACAACCAAGGAGGAAGGTTATACAAACATAGAGTCACAGGCCAGGTGCTATGGTTGCTGCTCTGCTCCCCAAAAGGATTAATGCCATCTGCGCTTAGACCAAACCATACGCTCCTTGCGTCATCTGCAAACTCCTTCCCGTACTTTCTTTCGATTTTTCTCCACTGCGACCCGTCAGCGGGTACTCTCAACTTTCCGTCTTTCTTACGGTCTTCTCTGTGCCATCGCATCGCCTTGGCATGCTCTTTGTTTTGGAACAAACGTTTCAACCGTGGTATTATAGGAGAATACCACATCACCTTGGCAGGAATCTTCTTCCTGGGGCGCTCGCCCTCGACATCACCATGCTCATCGCGGCTGATCTTATAGCGCAATGCACCACATACCGGGCAAGCGTTCAAATCCTCGTACTCACCGCGGTAGAGGATGCAATCATTAGGGCATGCATGTATCTTCTGCACCTCTAACCCTAGAGGGCAGACAGCCTTCTTTGCTTCGTACGTACTCTCGGGCAATTCGTTGTCCTTTGGAAGCATATCCTTTATCATTACCAGCAACTTTCCAAATCCCTTGTCAGATACACCATTCTCTGCCTTCCATTGCAGCAATTCCAGTGTGGTGCCCAGCTTTTTCTTGTCACCTACGCAATTCGGGTACAACAATTTTTTGTGATCCTCTAACATGCGCTGCAACTTCTTCTTCTCCAAATCACTTGCGCAGTTTCTCTTTGCATCGGCAATGGCCCGACCTAGATCATCAACGGGCTCATCTGATGCCTCTTCTTCAGCTTCTTCCCGCATTGCCGGCTCAGCTTCTTCCCGCATTACCGGCTCAGCTTCTTCCCCCATTGTTGTATCATCGTATTCAGGGAACCCATGGCCAGGATAGCTGTCGTCGTCCTCTTCTTCTTCATTGTCTTCCATCATAACCCCTCTTTCTCCGTGCTTGGTCCAAACATTATAGTGGGGCATGAAACCGGACTCAAACAGGTGGACGTGAATGGTTCTTGACGTAGAGTAATTGCGACCATTCTTACAGCCAGCACATGGACAAGGCATAAAACCATCCGCCCGCTTGTTTGCCTCAGCCGCAAGCAGAAAAGTATGCACGCCCTCAACGAACTGGGGAGAGCATCGGTCATCGTACATCCATTGCCGGCTCATCTTCATTACACAACACCGAATAGACCAAATTAATACAAGTTCATACATAAAGTTCATACAACACTTAAATGCAACAAACAAATAACTCTCTAGCTAAAGCATTTAAATGCAACAACAAATGCGATCAAGATCGCAACTAAGGTAACAATTGATCCAACAGCATAATGATACCAAGCCTCACTATCGATGGCATATTTTCTAATCTTTCTAATCTTCAAGCGCATTTTCTCCTTCTTGATCTTGTGATCATCGACGACATCGGCAACATGCAACTCCAATTCCATCTTCTCCCCCTCAATTCTTTTCAATTTTTCTTTCAAGTACTCGTTTTCTCTTTCAACTAAATTTAACCTCTCGACAATAGGGTCGGTTGGAATTTCCGGTTCACATACCTCCTAGATAAAAATATCTATGTCAACTTGATGGGCATAATTTGTCATAAACACGAAATGCAACAAATAGTTTTAAAAGAGAATATACCACATCCGAATCATAACAAGGACGAGGGCCGACGGGGACGGATATCAAAACCATGGCACTATGTATAACAAACAACGTACGGGTAAGATAATTATTATACGAGTAACTATATATCCAAATCACACAAACATCAATTTTTTATATAAAATTTCATGAACAAGAGGCTCACCACAAGGTGGTGCCGGCGACGGGACGGTGCGGGCGATCGACGGTGGTTACGACGGAGATTTAGAAGGCACTAAGTAAACCACACCTACATATGCAAACTAAGTGTTATTTTAACCTCAAATTGCATATAAATCAAATACTAGCACATATATATATTTCCTCCCAAATTACTAAACTCACAAATTAATAACTATATAAAGCATTGCAAGAGCTAATATAGCAATGAGAGATGAAAGGACAAAGTTGCTAACCTTTGTGATCATTTGAATGGATGGGGGCCTTCAAATCTTGACAAATTTTGGGCAAAATGTGTGATGAGCTCGAGAGGAAGAGGGGAAGAACAGAGAGGAGAGGGGAAAGGGGAAGAACAGAGCGAGCTCGGGTGGACGAAGGGTTTATGTAGGACGACCTTTAGTACCGGTTCGTGCCAAGAACCGGTACTAAAGGTGCTGGAGGGGGCCCAGACTGACAACATCCTGCCACCACTCTCATTAGTACCGGTTCGTGGCACGAACCGGTGCTAAAGGTTAGCCACGAACCGGTACTAATGAGAGCGACCCGGCTAGCCGTTGGAACCGGCACTAATGTATACATTTGTGCCGGCTCAAATACAAACCGGCACTAATGTGCTCACGTTTGACCCTTTTTCTACTAGTGTTATGATCTTGGTCGGGCCATTTCCGATTCAAAGAGAAACTGCACAAGTGAAAATGACAGGCTGAAGTTGCAGCACATGTTAGAGGATCATAAGAAATCGTTGTATCCAAATTGCGAAGCTGACAAGAAAAAGTTGGGCACCACACTGGAATTGCTGCAATGGAAGGCAAAGAATGGTGTATCTGACAAGGGATTTGGAAAGTTGTTGATAATGTTAAAGAAGATGCTTCCAAAGGATAAGGAATTGCCCAAGAGTACGTACGAAGCAAAGAAGGCTATCAGGCCTCTAGGGTTAGAGGTGCAGAAGATACATGCATGTCCTAATGACTGGATCCTCTAACGCGTTGAGTACGAGGATTTGAATGCATTCCCGGTATGTGGTGCATTGTGCTATAAGATCAGTCGCGATGAACTTGGTGATGTCGAGGGTGAGCACCCCAGGAAGAAGATTCCTGTCAAGGTGATGTGGTATGCTCCTATAATACCATGGTTGAAACGTTTGTTTCAAAACAAATAGCATGCCAAGTTGACGCAATGGCACAGAGAAGACCATAAGAAAGATGGGAAGTTGAGAGTATCCGCTGACGGTTCGCAGTGGAGATAAATTGAGAGGAAGTGAAGGGACTTTGCAGATGACGCAAGGAACGTATGGTTTGGTCTGAGCGCAGATGGCATTAATCCTTTTGGGGAGCAGAGCAGCAATCATAGCACCTGGCATGTGACTCTATGTATGTATAACCTTCCTCCTTGGTTGTGCATGAAGCGGAAGTACATTATGATGGCAGTGCTCACCCAAGGCCCTAAGCAACCCGGCAATGACATTGATGCGTACCTAAGGCCATTAGTTGAAGAACTCTTACAGCTGGGGAATGAAAAAGGTGTATGTGCATGTGATGAGGACAATCAGGAAGAATTTGACCTAGATGTGTTGCTGTTTGTGACCATCAATGATTGGCTTGCTCTCAGTAAGTTTTCAGGAAAGACAAACAAGGGATACCGCGCATGCATGCACTGTTTGGATGATACCGATAGTATATATTTGAATAATTGTAACAAGAATGTGTATCTAGGATATCGTCGATTTTTTCCGAGCAGGCAACCCGTAAGAAAGAAAGGCAAGCATTTCAAAGGTGGGGCAGATCACCGAACGAAGCCTCGC
The DNA here is from genome assembly GCF_018294505.1 of Triticum aestivum. Taxonomy (NCBI): domain Eukaryota; kingdom Viridiplantae; phylum Streptophyta; class Magnoliopsida; order Poales; family Poaceae; genus Triticum; species Triticum aestivum. Next base: position 779,941,124 of record NC_057801.1, read on the forward strand.
CACTATACTGGTGATGATGTATATGATACGGTCAAGGATTTAAAGGTAATCTTTGGAAAGGGTCATGGCGGACAATCTGTTCCGAATGACGCTCATGGACGCGCACCCATGTGGAAGAAGAAATCTATATTTTGGGACCTACCCTATTGGAAAGACCTAGAGGTACGCTCTGCAATCAACGTGATGCACGTGACGAAGAATCTTTGTGTGAACCTGCTTGGCTTCTTGGGCGTGTATGGGAAGACAAAATTACACCGGAGGCATGGGAGGAGTAGCAATGTATGCACGGAAGAGATGGCATACATCAGGGTCATGCCAGCTATGCTCTTACCAAAGAAGAGAAGAAAATCTTCTGTGAATGCCTGCTCAGTATGAAGGTCCCGTCTGGCTACTCGTCGAATATAAAGGGAATAATAAATATGGCAGAGAAAAAGTTCCAAAACCTAAAGTCTCATGACTGCCACGTGATTATGACGCAACTGCTTTCGGTTGCATTGAGGGGGCTTCTATCGGAAAACGTTCGATTAGCCATTGTGAAGCTATGTGCATTCCTCAATGCAATCTCTCAGAAGGTAATCGATCCAAAAATCATACCGAGGTTAGAGAATGATTTGGTGCAATATCTCGTCAGTTTCGAGTTGGTGTTCCCACCATCCTTCTTCAATATCATGATACACGTCCTAGTTCACCTATGCAAAGAGATTGTCGTTCTGGGTCTTGTATTTCTACACAATATGTTCCCCTTTGACAGGTTCATGGGAGTCTTAAAGAAATATGTTCATAACTGTGCTATACCAGAAGGAAGCATCTCCAAGGGCCATGAAAATGAGGAGCTCATTGAGTTTTGTGTTGACTATATTCCTGACCTTAAGCCGATTGTTGTTCCTAAATCGCGACATAAGGACAAACTGGGTGGAAATGGCACGCTAGAACCTAAACAAATAATATGTATGGACGGCATTCTCTCACTCAAGCACACTACACAGTTCTACAAAATTCCGCCTTGGTGGCTTCGTATAGCAAGGAACACAAGAATATTCTACACTCCAAAAAGCCGGAGCAGTTTGACGACTGGATTACACGTGAACAAACAGGAACTTTCGCCGGTTGGTTGCAGACACATGCCATGCATGACGATGCTGTTGAAGATGACATGTACTTGTTGTCTCAGTTACCATCTTCTAATATAATGACTTTCAAAGGGTATGAGAGAAATAGGAATACATTTTACACGATCGCCGAAGATAAAAAGAGCACCAAGCAAAATAGTGGTGTCCGCTTTGATGCAGCAACCAGGAGGGGATGAAAGGACACATATTATCACTAGTAGAAAACGGCCCATTTGGCCCGGTTCTAGAGGACCATTAGCCCCAGTTCAGGAATCGGGCCTAAAGGATCGGGACAGGACTAAAGGCCAAACCCTTTAGTCCCGGTTCACTTATGAACCGGGACAGAAGGGCTCAACGTGGCCGCTGTGGAGTGCCCAAGCAGGAGGACTTTTAGTCCCGGTTGTTAATACCAACGAGGACCAAAAGGCAGCCACACGTGAGTAGCTAGTAGGAGCTGGGTTTTTTTTGAAAGGGGGGTAGGGGGTTTGAAGGGTTAATTTAGTGGTTTCATATTGTGTTAGCTAGCTAATAAATAGAAGTGACCTCTCTTTATCTCCGTGCTTGGTCGACGCTAGCTACTATACGTGTAGAGAGAACTTGACACGCTAGCTAGTAAGCAAATGAAAGAACCATTAAGTACACAAGATCGTCATGAACATATACAGAGAGAAGTGACCTCTCTTTCTCCGAGAGATTGGTCGAACAACAAGTTTTCGTATATCTATCCGACACTACTAGCTACATATATAAAATATAAGATCTCTTACAAACCCTAACATCTAAGGTCTATATGAACTTCCACATGGTATTCTCCGGCTTTATGTATGATGGGGTCAAGAAAGAATCCCGCCAATTCCTTTTGAATTGCTCGTATGCGATCATGTGGTAGGAGTTCATCAAGCATCTGCCACATCTAATTTAAAGAAGTGGGTCAATACATATATATGAATGAAACTCAACACAAATGATGGTAATAAAATAAAATTGTGATTTTTTTTGTTTATGTACATCATATTGTTTTTCAGAGTAGCTCTGCTTAGAGGTCGTCGCATTGTAGATAAACTCGCAAACGTAGTATCCACAAAAATCACTCCCGGCTTCCTGTCACAAGCAATTTACGAGAAATAGAGTTCAATCAAATTGATAATCAAGCATGCTTAATGGTTTTGATAAAACTACTTAGAATCAATGAGAGATGCGCGGAACTGGCTAGTAGTACTTACTTTCGGGTGTGTAAATCACAGCTCCGTCGGCAGTGCCGGAACAATGGCGCTGAACTCTTTCCAAACCATGCCAGACAAAGAGAATAATTACTTGATATCACGAAATGAACAAAGTTACCGATATGGTGCAATAATGATCGATTGAACTCACTTCTGGAGCATTTCAGTCATGCCCGCATAGTCCTGAAGATCTTTTTGTCTCGAGCCTAAGACAGTTACTACTCCCTGTTCAAGCTTAATCTCTAGAAGAATAAAGTGGAAGCTGCGCACGCATGCATAACTCATCAATTACATCTATCTATCTGTTGGGTAACGTAGTAATTTCAAAAAAATTCCTTCGCACATGCAAGATCATGGTGATGGCATAGCAATGAGAGAGGAGAGTATTGTCCACGTACCCTCGTAGACCGTAAGCGGAAGCGTTATCACAACGCGGTTGATGTAGTCGTATGTCTTCACGATTCGACCGATCCAAGCACCGAACGTACGGCACCTCCGTGTTCAGCACACGTTCAGCTCGATGACGTTCCCCGGGCTCCAATCCAGCAAAGTGTCAGGGATGAGTTCTGTCAGCACGACGGCGTGGTGACGATGATGATGTTCTACCGGCGCAGGGCTTCGCCTAAACTCCGCGATGATATGACCGAGGTGGAATATGGTGGAGGGGGGCACCGCACACGGCTAAGGAACGATCTGTAGATCAACTTGTGTTGTTGTGCCTAGAGGTGCCCCGCTGCCCCCGTATATAAAGGAGCAAGGGGGGAGGGGTTGGCCGGCCTAGGAGGGGCGCGCCAAGGGGAGTCCTACTCCCACCGGGAGTAGGACTCCTTCCTTCCTTGTTGGAGTAGGAGAAGGGGGGAAGAGGGGGAGAGGAAGAAGGAAAAGGGGGCCGCACCCCTTGTCCAATTCGGACCAGAGGGGGGCTGCGCGCCTCCTTCCTTTCGGCCTCTCTCCTCTATTCCCGTATGGCCCAATAAGGCTCATATACTCCCCAGCGAATTCCCGTAACTCTCCGGTACTCCGAAAAATACCCGAAGCACTCGGAACCTTTCCGAACTCCGAATATAGTCGTCCAATATATCGATCTTTACGTCTCGACCATTTCGAGACTCCTCGTCATGTCCCCGATCTCATCCGGGACTCCGAACTCCTTCGGTACATCAAAACTCATAAACTCATAATATAACTGTCATCGAAACCTTAAGCGTGCGGACCCTACGGGTTCGAGAACTATGTAGACATGACCTAGAACTATTCTTGGTCAATAACCAATAGCGGAACCTGGATGCTCATATTGGCTCCTACATATTTTACGAAGATCTTTATCGGTCAAACCGCATAACAACATACTTTGTTCCCTTTGTCATCGGTATGTTACTTGCCCGAGATTCGATCGTCGGTATCCAATGCCTAGTTCAATCTCGTTACCGGCAAGTCTCTTTACTCGTTATGTAATGCATCATTCCGTAACTAACTCATTAGCTACATTGCTTGCAAGGCTTATAGTGATGTGCATTACCGAGAGGGCCCAGAGATACCTCTCCGACAATCCGAGTGACAAAACCTAATCTCGAAATACGCCAACCCAACATGTACCTTCAGAGACACCTGTAGTACTCCTTTATAATCACCCAGTTACGTTGTGACGTTTGGTAGCACCCAAAGTGTTCCTCCGGCAAACGGGAGTTGCATAATCTCATAGTTACAGGAACATGTATAAGTCATGAAGAAAGCAATAGCAATATACTAAACGATCAAGTGCTAGGCTAACGGAATGGGTCATGTCAATCACATAATTCTCCTAATGATGTGATCTCATTAATCAAATGACAACACATGTCTATGGTTAGGAAACATAACCATCTTTGATTAATGAGCTAGTCAAGTAGAGGCATACTAGTGACGTTATGTTGGTCTATGTATTCACACATGTATTATGTTTCCGGTTAATACAATTCTAGCATGAATAATAAACATTTATCATGATATAAGGAAATAAATAATAACTTTATTATTGCCTCTAGGGCATATTTCCTTCACTATCTATCTATAATCTATAATCTATCTATAACTATACTAATTATGCACTCCCTAGAAATTACCACGTAATTAGAAATTAAATTACCATGTAAATTAGAAATTAACAACCGTTAATCTGGTTGGAGCAAATTGCACGGTGCAGATTGACCCATCTAATTCCCGACCAGTTTTTTCCCTTAGTTGAGTCAAAAAAAAAGTAAAGAATCTTATCTCGGTTGGTAAGAGACCCCAAAATTGATATTATCCAAACTCTCATCTCAACAATTCACAAGAGAAAAAAGAAGACTATCTCGGTTGAGCCTCCAGCCGCAAAACTGATACGATCCCAACTCCCATCTCAACAATTCCCAGGAGAAAAAAAACATCTCGGTGCTACGTATCTCAACAATCCACGATTTCCACCTGTCCCGTAAAAACAATAATAAACCTGAAGCAATCTCTATCAAGTACGTGGTCTCCATCTCTCATGCTGAGGCGCACCAGTCCGGATGCCCGTGGAAGATTGACGGCCATGGTCTGACCATGCTACCTGGCTAGCTTGATTTTCTCTCTAAACGAAATTCCTTTGCAGACGTACTCTCTTATGTCTCCCTTCTCTCTTCATGTCACGCGGTTGTTTTCCTCTCAGATTTCAACCAAATTCGCTCTAAGCTCGAGTCGTCGCCACCAAGGGAAAAGCACATCCTACCGTCTACTTTCTCTCCCATGTGTGTGTACGTTGAGTCTCCAGCCGCAAAGATCAGAGGCATGTTCAATCTTGAAGGCACAACATGCTTGTTCAGGTCAACTATCGGGCCTTCTCTGTGCGCATATCACCATATGAATTACAGGCTAGCTTCATGCAGGATCGGGCCAGGAAGGATTCTAGCCAGCTTGCATCATTGGAGTGCTGCAGCTGCCGGTCTGCGACCGATATCCCAACATGTGTGGCACAGCTTGCAACAACACAGGGTACGTGTGCCAGAACCTACAGGGTTGCCGCGGCACGGCGGGCGGCAGGAAACGTGAGCTGCTGCATGTTGCGCGTACCATGGCGCGCATGGAGGAGTTGCTGTGGGCGATGATGATGCACTACGACGTGTACACAACCGTGTACTGACACGCCCAGTGACCTTCGGGTGCTAGACTACAGGATTCTGGTGGACTTTGAGATCCCTGTCTTCAGCTAAATGATATTTGCTGCAGGAGCTATGTCCAATTTATTAGGATGTACAAGACACCGCCAAGACATCCGGCTGCCGGAGACAAGCAGTACTTCTTACGCGACAACTGCTAAAATTGATGCCATGTTGCCCGAGAAACATAGTAACATCAGCCCTGTTTTGGAGTGTACGGAGATGAAATAATCCATCTATTTTGATGCAAGTAATGTTGCTGACATTTTGAGACTGACCACAGGTACTTGCTCCTCCTACAGTTTTATCTTTGTCCCAGTTCAATCTGTTGCACTGCTATTAATTGTCTTAAAAATAGTAATATTGCCTATCGGATCCTTTTCTTTGTTAGCTTCTCAGATCACTGTTTTCTAGCTACCACATGATACGACTGCACATATATATACATGGTAAATTTTGCATGTTATCTTCACACGAAAAGATAAGAAAAAAAAACCCTTCATACACTAGGAACTTCCAGATTTATTTATGAGCTCATGACTATTCGAATAGTTTCCTTTTGATGTAACAAGTGAGAAATTGTTGCCTTGCATGGCTGCGATATTGTAGTAACATTTGAACAAAATGTTTGTTCTTTTAATCCTTTCAGGAGTACAATATTTGGCAGGATATTCATTTGAATAAGCCTCGGATTTGGGACTTTACAACATGGTTTCATTGTATGTTCATCAATGGCGACAGTGTGAAAAGAATAATTGTTGGGACAATTTTATGGGTAGTAGTTAGGTCACCATTAGGAAGTAACCGATGGACTTACATATGTGGGTATAAGGCTAATGGTTCGTTGCTACACTTTGCGGCATGATCCCTTTGTCCAGCCTGAACCGGTGTACGATGTAATTAGCCCTAATTGGTTTCCTTTTCTTCCTACTAATTTGTGTATTATATATTTACTAATTTCAGGCACTCTAGCTGCCACTAGATGTTAATCCACATATTCTCAATTATGTTGGCAAGTCATAATTTATCGTGAGGGTTATTTGAGTGATGGAGCTCATCCTTTAGGAGATTGTACCTTACTGAAAATTTCTCTGAAGGTAACCTTACTAGACACAAAGTATAGGACTTCTTTTATATTCATATAATTCTAAAACATGTAAGAGAGAAAACATGTAGGACTATAATGTCAAGACAACGTGAATCCTATGGGACTGAACTATGTTTGTGTGCATCATAGGGAGCATCAAATTGTTTGCAAGAGTGTGGGGTTATAAGTAATAATCATGTTTAAGTGTAGTACAAATAACCACCTATGAAATGGTATGCAACAAATTAAGCAATCCATCTGTGGAATTTCTAAGCACTACAAACATAGAAAAAATGCAAATAGAAAAGAACAAACAAACCATCCAGGACACATCAGACAGAATTTTTCAGACATGGTGGAAAGGTATGGCATGCAAAACAGAAAACATATTGTACTGCTGCTTTACAAAAGCCAATAGTTTTTCCAGATAATTTACTGTCCATATAAATAAGTTCAACCAGATAAAAAGTTACACGTTTCTATAATTTAACTGGGGGCATGTAAAAGATGATGTACTGTATTATTAGGGAAGGAAAAACAAATCGACCACGTATTTGTGATAGCAATAAAACATTTCTACATGGATGTTTAATATGTTATCTTGAGTATCATTCCTAGATTTTGTAACATAATATCGAGTGCCAATATTTTGCTCCTAGGCTCCAATAGCCAAAAAGAGATTGCTTCTTTAAATTAACAGGTCAATTAATGTTCTAAATATAAATGTCAACTACATATATTTAACATTTGAGAAAAAAAATCTTACGGTTTAGGTAAATTAGCTAATGTGTTAATTTGTCATGGAAACAGTAGATAAAAATGATGCGTGCATTTTTCTTTGAGTGTAGCATGAAAATAAAAATACTTTTAATGAAGGGGAAATCTACATTTTTATATTTATGAATAGTTTGGAAAATATTGTACTTATTGTGATGGGAAATATATTTATCTTTCGAATAGGTGGGTATGTTACCGAATAGTTTATGGCTCGGGAACACTCAATTAGCAAATATTAGTGAATATTTTCAAGTTGTCGTCTATCTTCTCCTTCCGTTGACATATGTATAGTGTGAGTATAGAGGTACCAGCCAGGTCAAAAATATATAAGAGGTCAATATAATATAAATGTAACATAATTGGTAAACGATACATATATTTAAGTTATATGACAAAGAATCTATTCAAAAGAGTAGATCATTTCCGACACGTGGTAACCAATATGCATTGTTGCATGTTAGTTTCAATAATTAACTAGCAGTGTGACCCGTGCATTTGCGCGTCTAGATTCTCTACGTATATCAACATACATGATTCTCTACATGGATTTGGTCTCCAGAGAAAAAAAACATTATTTCCATACGAACTGGATAGTATGAATATTATTTGTACATAAGCAACTCATTTTATTATTTGTACATAAGCAACTCATTTTATTATTTTCGCTATACATCATGGGTTGGCAATTAAACCAAAGTTGTCATGATACTTCACTTTTAAAAATTGTACATAAAATTCTACCAAGAACTAAATCTAAGTATTGATATTTTTCATTTATGTACGACTTTTTTCTCCATCGGCTCATCATTATCAGTGTGGTGGCTTGCCCATTTGTGCATTCAATGCTAATTACTATTTGACTATATTTCAAACTACATTTTATTTTCATATGGCCCAAATAGATAAATCTATGTGAAAGTTGTATTCCAAACAAACATGCTAATTAGCTTCACAGAACATTTTTTTGGTCGAAAGTGCAAAGCTACTATTTAGTATTCTTACCAAAGTTGTACCAATATTTCTATTGAAGTATCTACTCCTCTACATTACCATGAAATCTATATTTTCACAGATTTCTTTTTTGAAATTGGATCTTCATATATAAGTAACTTCTTTGCATTTTTACTCTTTGAGAAATCCATCTTGAATTTTGGTGTAGTCATTGTTACTCCTCCTCTTTACCATGAAATCTATCTTTTCACAGATATATTTTTTGGATCTTCATATATAAGTAACTACTTTGCGTTTTTTACTCTTTGAGAAATCCATCTTGAATTTGGTGTAGTTGTTGTATGGCTGTCTATCATATATACTGGTTAGTTGGCAGCATAAGCAATGACTATATGGCACAACACGGTATACAACACATATTGTTTCAGATTGATTTTCATCGTAGTTTATTTGGCTGCTAATACACGTATGTCCAATACGTTTAATTCTTAATCTAAACAGTTATAAAGATGACCCCCATCATATAATTAACATATCAGATTATTTAGCCTGTGTGGTCAAATGTGTTGGATGTCTTTCCCCTGCTCTCTCGTCCGTCGGTCATTGTTACCGTTAGCTACTTCATATCTCACTGAGGTCACCACTCCGAATCAGAATGATATCTCTAGTTGATTGGATACTATAGATGTGCATGGTCTTTACGACAATAGACTTTGTATTTTCTTCCCCCTACAAGTTAGCATGTACAGCCAGATATGCACATATGTATCATTCTAAAATATTCACACAATTATATTGACTTCTTTTACTCATCCATCTTTTATTGCATTCTCTATCGCCCTCATTTATTCCAGGAAATAGAAGCTGGATCGATTTGTTTGCTTGTCACTTGCATGTCTTATTCCTTTGTATTGTTTTTTTTTTCGAATCTCAGTCATTGTAATGATTCGCGAGAACAGAAATATAAATGTTAGCACTTACATGTTGTCCATTCTTTTTTAAATCTGAATAGAGAGTTTTTTTTGGCATGTGCTTGATGATGCACGCTGAGAGAGATGGTCAGCTTGGCTTATGTTTTTTTGTTTTGAGTAACGCTTGGCTATGTTTGCACTATATATATATGTTCGTACAACAGCGGATCGCACAGCAGGCCGCTCGTTTGGGCCACGCATGCGCATTAGTCCAGTTTTTTCTTCTTTGTCAACATCTTCTATTTTTTGCGAATTCTTTTTTATGAACGTCTGGGTACAGAATCTGCTATCCCAACGTGAAGTACTAAAAGTCTGGTTTTTTCTATTGTTTGAACGCAGAAGAAGAGGACTTCGGATTGATTTTTCTACTAAAATAGTAAGATGACATCAGCTTGTGAATTCTCATCGGACTCTACATCTTTCTAATGAGCGCTCCTCCTTCATGATTTTATCCGAATAGGACTCTTAATTAGTTGACTGTCGTACCTTTTTTTAGCTGGTAAGCTGCCGTACTTTGCAATACCAAAACTATTTACGCGTTTAAAAAAAAACTGTTGATATGTGACATGTGACATGTCAAATTATTTCGACGTGATCATATTTGTATGTAACGCTACATCTATTAATCTCACCCGTTAATTTCTAATATTGACGGTCAAGATAATTTAATCTACGTGACATGTGACATGTCAAATTATTTCGACGTGATCATATTTGTATGTAACGCTACATCTATTAATCTCACCCGTTAATTTCTAATATTGACGGTCAAGATAATTTAATCTATGTGGATGAACGTAATGGCTTATTTGACTTCTGTCTTAAGTATATAATAGATTATTATTAACATGTTAATTACAAACCAAACATTCCAGACAACAATTATTATTGAAAAAATAAGCTATCTATTTAGAAATAAGGCACGTGCGTCCGTGGACGCACGGGTTGACGACTAGTTTGCTTAATTAACTTACCCTGCTAATTAAACCACCTAATTTGTAATTAGTTAGATGAGGGTATGACAGAGGGCCCCACCCCCTGTTGACCAGTCAAATGTTGATTGGTCAACTGGGACCCCCGGACCCACATGTCTGCCACAGGCACACTTCTGTGTACACTTGTGGGTGCACATAGCATTTAGCTTTTTATTTTCGAATTAATAATAATATTAGGAAATCATTTAAACTTTAGAAATTCATAGAAAATAATCCGTAACTCGGATGAAAAGGTTTTATACATGAAAGTTGCTCAGAACGACGCGACGAATCCGAATTAGCGGTTCGTTCGTCAGCCACATATCCCTAGCATAGCAAACATGCAACCGTCCCCTCTGTTTCATTTGTCCGAAAATGCCAAACTTCGGCAAAACTTTCCCGGATGTTGTCCCACTTCACCAGTATCGTGTAGCACCGCGTTAGAACACCCCTAGCCCTACGTGTTTCCCCGTCATGCATCTGTGTTGCATCTGTTGCATTATATTTACTGTTTCTTACCCCTCTTCTCTTCGGTAGACCCCGAGACCGTTGTTGATGCCACTATGATCGACTACGTTGACGACGCCCCTTCTTCCCTTTCAGCGGAGCTTCCATGCAAGCCCTCCCTTTTGACCATCCCGATATCGCCCATTCCATTCTCTCATGCTTGTATTAGATGTTGCTACTATAATTGATTTCTCGTATTCTGATTCATAGCCTGCTTTGGTACCTGTTGTTGTACCTTACCAGCTTATCATAAACTGCTTAGTATAGGTTGGTTAGTTATCCATCAATGACCCCCACCTTGTCCTTGTTGCCCCTGCTTCATCATCGATGACTCGATCAACATGATCGATGACCAGAGACCGACACAGCACCTCACCCCCTTTAGTTGTACGACTCTGCATAGTTACTATCAGGTGCCGAGGGTGATACCTCGTAATGCACTCTTGATGATAACTCTATAGTTTAGCTATTCGGTCGTGGTCAATGAGGGTGATTCCTCCTTCACCATTCCCGATACGGTTCTATCGTGCAACACCTCAAGTGTGAACCTCAAGGTGGTTCCTCTTATGTTCACCTTGATGGTTACATCGAGTGGAATCCGCCGAGGGTGATTCGTCGGGGTTTCCCCTTTGATGTTTGGACACATGTTTACCTTAACTTTACTTGAGACATTTGTGAAAGTCGGGCGGGACCGGAGAGCACCCGAGGAGTTACGGTGGCGGCTGGCTGTTTAGCAGTATCACCCAGGAGGGGGTGATAGCTTCGAACTTGTCCCGACAACCGTCACTTCTTTATAATAATGCACTACAAGTTTGGGTATTTGTTCTGAGTTGGTCTTTGGCCTTTACGCACTAACCACCACGCGAGAATAGTTATGGGCCTCGGCGTTGTGGTATTGGCCGAAGCTTTGTCAGATGTTCAGTTCAGCAGTGCGGCACGGTTGGGCCGGCACCATCATGTAGTGGTGGAGCCTAGATCCGCCCTGTACACAATGATCCAGAGTGCAACGGGCGATGGGCCCAGACCCCGGAGTGTTTAGGATGTAGACCGGCGGGGACCTCTCTGCTAAGCCTAGGTAGGGCTGCAACGTGTTGATCTTCCGAGGCCGGGCATGACCAGGAAAGTGTGTCCGGCCAGAGTAATCAAGCGTGTTGGAAAACGTGGTGCACCCCTGCAGGGAAGATTATCTATTAATAGTCGTGTCCATGGTAACATACATTTAGACTTGTATCCTGATGTTATATAACTAGAAAATGGTTACTTGATACTTCTGATGGATATGTGGCTCCGGGATTGCTTTCTCGCAGGGAGTTGAGGAAGGATCTCTGGGAGTTAATGCTATAACAAGCTTGTTAATTATAACCTGCTATTCTTTACTCTTCTACATGCTGCAAGATGCTCGGAGCTGCTTGAAGATGCTAATCTTTGATAGGCTAGGCTTTGACCCTCTATTCTGGCATTCTGCAATTCAGTCCACGGATACATACACTACTAGGGAAAAGCCTAGCATTAGCGCGGGTTTTAGGTATATCAGTAGCGCGGGTGCCTGCGCTACTGATACGGCGCTACAGCTAACTGGTAGTAGTAGCGCGGGTGCCACTCGCGCTACTACTACATCCATTAGGAGTAGCATGGATACCACCCGCGCTACTCCTAACTAGTAGTAGTGTGGGTCTGGACCCTCACTGCTGCTAACTAATTAGGAATTAAAAAACAAATTCCAGCCATGGTTGCTGCTGCTAGCTAGGCGTCATCGTCCTCTTCATCCATGGTCGATGCTGATCCTGGAGGGGATGAAGTCATCGATGGTGATGGTGCTTCCCCATCCAACTCTTCTCCACACCTCTCCTTTGTTGCTGCTAGAAAAAAGAGACAAGGATTAGAAGAGGAAGAGAGAGATAGAGAGGAGTAGGTGCAGCAACTCACCGGTGGCTGTCGGAGTTGGAGCCGAAACCCTAGATAACGCCATGGGTTGCATTCATCAGAGATCTGTCCATCGTCAGGGGCAGCGCTCTGTTGGATCTTCCTCTCCTCCCAGCAGCGGCGGAGGAGGAGGAGGAGGAGGAAGGAGGGGCAGCGGAGGAGGAGGAGGAGGAGGAAGGAGGGGCTACGGTGGAAGAGGAGGTTGTCGGATTTGAGGTAGACATCAAGGTGCGAGGCCAGCAGTTGCGGTGGGCGAGGAAGGGCGTCGCAGGTGGGAGGGAGAAGTGAAATCGAGAGAGTGTGTGGGTCTGGGATTGGGCCTCCGTGCGCTATGTTTATACATGTGTCGATGGGTTGATAATAGAAGCGCTGGGTTTATACCCACGCTACTACTATGGCATGTCCCGGGGTGCACGGTGGAGACCACTTAGTAGTAGCGTGGGTTGTATACACTAGTAGAAGAGGGGGCAATGGTCCAGGCCGGGTCAGCCCATTAGTCCCGGTTCAATCCAGAACCGGGACCAATGGGGGCATTGGACCCGGTTCGTGAGCCCCAGGGGCCGGCCGGGCCACGTGGGGCATTTATCCCGGTTCGGCTGGACCTACTGGTTCCGTTTGGTGGGATGAACCGGGACCAATGTGCCTCGCTCCTGGCCCACAACCATTGGTCCCGGTTGGTGGACTGAACCAGGACCAAAGGCTGCCCTTTAGTCCTAGTTGGTGGCACGAACTGGAACCAATTAGTTGCCTATATCTACCCTCACCCGCGAGCAGAGCACTCCCAGTGCTCTGTTTTTCGTGGCCGGCGAGGGGAGAGCTTTGTGGTGCTCTAGCTCACCTCCTATACACACGAGGTGTTCGATGGAATGCCCGAGCCACACTACTTAAGCTTTCTCCTCTCCAAGCTCGACCTCCAAGATCCATTTTCCTCAATATTTGTCTAGGTTTAGCGGTCCGTCACGTCCCGTCCCCATCTTCACCGCCGTCAATCGCCCGCGTCGATCTCGTCACCGGCACCACCGTGGTGAGCCTCTTGTTCTTATCTTCTTTCTGAAAGGAAAAAAATCTTACTTGTATATTTATATAGATACTTGTATAATTTTCTTACTTTTATTATTGCATCTTATATAGTGCGATGGTTTTGGTATCCGCCCCCGTCGGCCCTCATCTTGTCTATGATTCAGATGTGGTATATATTATCTTTTCATAACTATTGGTTCATTTATTGTTTATGACAATTATGCCGACCAACGTGACATAGATTTTATTTATCTAGGAGGTTGTTGAACCAGAAATTCCAACCGACCCTATTGTCGAGAGGTTAAATTTAGTTGAAGAAGAAAACAATTTGTTGAAGGAAAAAATTAGAAAAATTGAGGGGGAGAAGATGATATTGGAGTTGCATGTTGCGGATGTCATCGATGATCACAAGATCAAGATGGATGCAATGCGCTTGAAGATTAGAAAGATTAGAAAATATGCCATTCATACTGAGGCTTGGTATCATTATGCCGTTGGATCAGTTGTTTTATTGGTTGCGATTATCATTGCATTTGTTTTTTGCATTGAAATGTTTTACATAGTTTCAGTGTATGGTTTAATTAATTTAGATGCTCTGCAGAGCTTTATGTTGTTAGATGAGAACTATGTATGTACTTTGGTTTTAATGTGATGATGAACTTCTATTAATTTGGTCACTTAATTATCTATATTCATGATGTTCTTTAATGATTTTTGACACACTTAATTATATATAATGCACGCTGATGAACCGGGAATGGATGTACGGTTCAAGACACACCTCCGAGTACATTAAGGGCGTGCATGATTTTCTCGAAGTGGCTGAGGCAAACAAGCAGAATGGTTTTATGTGTTGTCCATGCCCTATATGTGGGAATACGAAGTCTTACTCTGACCGGAAAATCCTCCACACCCACCTGCTTTACAAGGGTTTCATGCCACACTATAATGTTTGGAAGAGGCACGAAGAAATAGGGGTTATGATGGAAGACAGCGAATAAGAAGAGTACAATGACAACTATGTGCCTCCTGAATACGGTGATGCTACTGAAGATCAAGAGGAACTAGACGATGTGCACGATGATGCTGCAACGGGCGAAGCTGCTGAAGATCAAGAGGAACCAGACGATGTGCCTGATGATGATGATCTCCGCCGGGTCATTGTCAATGCAAGGACGCAATGCGAAAGTCAAAAGGAGAAGCTGAAGTTCGATCGCTCCGTCTGCTCTGGCGTCTAGCAGCACAACCAGAGGCGGGAGGCAATACAAATACGGTCCATCATCTCTCAAGCCTCTAGAGAAGTTACCATACATGAGGTCCGAGGAGGAAAACGATACGATTGTGCGGACCCACGTGAAGGAGTTCTTTGAAGGGGTGAAAGCAAAGAGACATCCACCTCCGTAGGAGAAGGTAGATCCGGTGAAAGCAAAGCGCACTATCGATGCCCTGAGGAAACCACCAAAGTCTCCGCCGAGAACCAACTATGAGCGCATTACTGAACAGACATATCTCCAAGCCCAGCGGTCGGGAACTACTGTCAGTGCTAAAAGGTCAAAAGAACGAGCAAAGGGGAAAAAAATTGCCCAGCTTGGCGAACAAGCACAACAATCGTGCCCCCCGCTCAATGTGTATAATGCTCTGGGAACGGTGGCCAGTTATGGCAATCTTGACGATTACCTGGCTGACGATGCACTTCCTGATTTCTTGGAGGTGGACGAACACAGATACGAGTACGGGAAGCCTCTCGTCAAAGATGAAAAATCTCTAACAACAATGATGCGAAGATTCCATAATTGGTACATGGAAACCTGCAGAGAGTCTGAGGGTAAGAATGCTTTGTATCTGCATATTAAAGAGGAGCACGATCTCGTTGCAAATGATCTGTTGACTGTTCCATTTGATGAGTTCTTCGCGTTCTTCAATCAAAAGGCCCTCGATAAACTAATGGTCTTCTGCTACTGTCTGTAAGTACTATTTCTGTCATTAAGTCTCTATATATATATAGCTCGGCTCTTTCATTTCATGTATTTATAATTAATTATCCTCAATATATTATGCAGATTGAAGATCGTCGAATGCAAAAAACAAGAAATTTATGATATTGGGTTCATTAACACAAATATCATAGATGAATTTCTGGTTAAGAAGGACATCAAAGAGGCCGAGGACAACGTGCTACAATCATTGATAAAAATCAAAACAAAGATACCATACTCTTTCCTTACAACGGCAAGTGAGTGTTACTGTCGTGTGCATATTCGGTTTCCCTTATTACTCGAGCGAGGTTATAGTAATGTAATTGATGAGTTATGCATGCGTGTGCAGGTACCACTATATTCTTCTAGAGATTAAGCTTGAGCGTGGACTAGTAACCGTCTTAGACTCGAGACGGAAAGATCCCAAATCCTATGCGGACATGACTGAAATGCTCAACAAGTAAGTTCAATCGATCATTATCGCACCATATCGGCAACTTTTTGTTCATTTCCTGATATCTCAAGTAATAATAATTATTTTCTTTGTCTTGCAGGGTTTGGAAACAGTTCACCACAGAAGCTCCGGGACTGCCGAAGGAGCTGTGATATACATACCCGAAAGTAAGTACTGCTGGCTAGCTAGTTGCGCGCATCTCCCGTTGATTCTATAGCTATACTTTCATCAATGCCATTTATAATGCTTCATTATCAGTTTGATTGACCTCTATTTCTCTTAAAGTGCTTGTGGCAGGAAGAAGGGAATGATTTCTGTGGATACTACGTGTGCGAGATCATCCACAACGCGACTTTGAAAAACAAGCGGGGCTACTCTGAAAGACAATATGAAGTGCGTAAGCAATAATATTCACAATTTCGTTTTATTACACCATCATTTATGTTGAGTTTCATTCATATATATGTATTAATTAACCCCCTTCTTCAAATTAGACGTGGCAGATGCGGAATGAACTCCTAGAACCAGATCGCATGAAAGCAATTCAAGAGGAATTGGCGGGATTCTTTCTTGACCACGTCATCAATAAAGCCGGAGAATACCATGTGGAAATTGATTTCAATTGCTAGGGGATTGTAATTATAAGAGATCTTATACATATTGTACATGCATGTATGTAGCCAGTAGCGTCAGATACTTGTTGTTCGACCAATCTCTCGGAGAAGGAGAGAGGTCGATCGATCACTTCTCTCGGTATGCATGAACTTCTGTACTGAATGGTTCTCTTGATCACTTATGTATATATAGTACGTAGAGTCGACCAAGCACGGACATAAGAGAGGACACTTCTCTCTATTAATTAGCTAGCTAACACAATATATGAAACACGTAAATTAACCCCCCAAAACCCCCAATCCTCCCCCCTCCTTTCAAAAAAATAACAAAAACCCCAACCACTGGAATGCTGACGCGTGGATGCTTTTTGGTCTCGGTTGGTTCCACCAACCGGGACCAAAGGACCCCTGACTGGGCTCGGTGCACAGGGCCACCTGGAGGCACATTGGTCCCGGTTCTTGTTTGAACTGGGACTAATGGGTGGAGGTATTAGTAACGGCCCATTAGTCCCAGTTCATGAACCGGGACTAAAGGCCCTTACGAACCGGGATTATTAGGTGTTTTTCTACTAGTGATAACCTACGCTACTACTATCGACTTAGTAGTAGCGTGGGTTTATAACCCTCGCTACTACTACGGCTAGTCCCGGGAGGCGCGGTGGAAATCACTTAGTAGTAGCGAGGGGTAAAAACCTGCGCTACTACTATCAACTTAGTAGTAGCGAGGGTTAAAAACCTGCGCTACTAGTAAGTAGCAGCAGCGAGGGGTATAAACACGTGCTACTAGTAAGCGTCTGCCTATAAGATTTTCTCTAGTAGTGATACCTTCCTTTGATATCAATGCATACTTAGTATAGATCTGATGCTTGCGATTACTTTGGATGAGTACTCACGGTTGCTTTGCTACCCCTTTTCCCACTTATTTCTTCTTTCCGGTTGATGCAACCAGATGGTGGATCCCTGGAGCCAAATGCCACCACCGACGGATACAACTACATGGAGACCATCGACGACCAGGAGTAGTTAGGAGGTCCCAGGCAGGAGGCCTTGCCTCTTCGATCGTGTTGCTTTTATGCTAGCCTTCTTAAGGCATCCTTGTTTAACTTATGTCTGTACTCAGATATTGTTGCTTCCGCTGACTCGTTTTTCTATCAAGCTTATGTATTCGAGCCCTCGAGGCTCCTGACTTGTAATATGGAGCATGTATGCCTTTCTTGATCATACACATTTGCGTGTATGATTAGTGTACAATTGAATCGGGGGCGTCACATAGGTTCCCACTCATCATAAAGTATTCCAGGGATAGAAACTTCTAGTTCAAGCTTTTCTTCAAAACGTTGCATCATAGCATCAATGATATGTTTAGTAAAAGATTTGTTTTGATTATAAGCATGAGGAGAATTTAACACAGATTACAACAAGGAAATACAATCTGTTAAAGAACAATTATCATAATTAAATTCCTTAAAATCCAAAATAGTGGGTTCATTGCTACTTAAAGTCTTGACCTCTTCAATCCCACTTTTATCAATTTTTGCATCTAGATCTAAAACTCCGAATCATTGGGACACCTTTTAACTAAAGTTGACATATCTCCAGTCCCATCTTTATCAAGATTCATATTGGAAAACAAAAATTTAATATAAGTCACATCAATCACTTTTAGATCGTCATCATTATTATCATGAAAACTAGAAGAACACGCTTTTACAAACCAATCTTTTTTAGCATGCATCTTAGCGGTTCTTTCTTTGCACTCATCAATGGAAATTCTCATGGCCTTGAGAGACTCATTGATATCATGCTTAGGTGGGATAGATCTAAGTTTCACAGAATCAACACCAAGAGAAATTCTATCCACGTTCCTAGCTAACTCATCAATCTTAAGCAATTTTTCTTCAATCAAAGCATTGAAATTCTTTTGCGAACTCATAAATTCTTTAACACTATTCTCAAAATCAGAGGGCATCTTATTAAAATTTCAATAAGAATTGTTTTAGGAATTACCATAATTATAAGAGGAATTACTAGGAGACGACCTAGGATTAAAATTGCCTCCATACGCGTTGTTACCAAAATTGTTTCTACCAACAAAATCCACAACCATAGATTCATTATTATTCTCAATCAAAGTGGACAAAGACATATCATTAGGATCAGAAGAAACATTTTTATTAGCAAATAATTTCATAAGTTCATCCATCTTTCCACTCAAAACATTAATCTCTTCAATTGCATGAACTTTTTTACTAGTGGATCTTTCGGTGTGTCATTGAGAATAATTAACCATAATATTATCTATGAGTTTAGTAGCCTCTCCTAAAGTGATTTCCATAAAAGTGCCTCCCGCAGCCGAATCTAAAAGATTTCTAGAAGCAAAATTCAATCCAGCATAATTTTTTTGTATAATCATCCACAAATTCAAACCATGTGTAGGGAAATTACATATCTCAATTTCATCCTCTCCCAAGATTGTGCAACATGCTAATGATAAAGTTCCTTAAAATTCATAATATCATTCCTAAGGGAGATCTTAGCGGGAGGAAAATACTTAGAGATAAAAGCATCTTTACACTTATTCCATGAATCAATACTGGTTTTAGGCAAAGATGAGAACCAAGTTTTAGCACGATCTCTAAGCGAAAACGGAAATAGCTTCAATTTAATAATATCATTATCCACATCTTTATTCTTTTGCATATCACACAAATCAACAAAATTGTTTAGATGGGATGCGGCAACTTCACTAGGAAGGCTAGAAAATTGATCTTTCATAACAAGATTCAACAAAGCGGCTTTAATTTCACAAGATATTAGTAGTAGGGGCAATCAGAGTGCTTATAAAATCATTGTTGTTGGTGTTGGAAAATTCACACAATTTAGTATTATCTTGAGCCATTGTGACAAAGCATGCAATATCCAACACACAAGCACACAAGAAGCAAGTGAAAACAGACAAATGGAAGAGGGGCGAAGAAAAGGCAAAGTTTTTCGAAAATTGTTTTAGAAGTGGGGGAGAGAAAAAAGAGAGGCGAACAGCGAATAATGAAATGCAAGTGAGAAGAGTTTATGATGGGTACTTGGTATGGATTGACTTGACGTAGATCTCCCCGGCAACGACGCCAGAAATCCTTCTTGCTACCTCTTGTGCTTGCGTTGGTTTTCCCTTGAAGAGGAAAGGGTGATGCAGCAAAGTAGCGCAAGTATTTCCCTCAGTTTTGAGATCCAAGGTATCAATCCAGTAGGAGACAATGCACAAGTCACCGAATACCTGCACAAACAATCAACAACTTGCATCCAACACGATAAAGGGGTTGTCAATCCCTTCACAGTCACTTGCAAAAGTGAGATCTGATAGAGACAGATAAACAGTAAAGTAAATATTTTTGGTATTTTTGGTTTATAGATCAGAAAGTAAAGATTGCAAAATAGTTGATCGAAAACTAGCAAGATGTAAACGAGATTCAATAATATGGAAAAGAGACCCAACGGCCATAGGTTTCACTAGTAACTTCTCTCAAGATAGAAAATATTATGGCGGGTGAACAAATTACTACCGACCAGTTGATATAAAAGCTCATAGTTATGACGATATCTAAGGCAATGATCATGAACATAGGCATCACGTCTGTGTCATGTAGAACGACTCCTGCCTGCATGTACAACTATTACTCCACACATCGACCGCTATCCAGCATGCATCTAGAGTATTAAGTTCATAAAGAACGGAGTAACGCATTAATGAAGATGACATGATGTAGAGGAATTAACTCAAGCAATATGATGAAAATCCCATCTTTTTATCCTCGATGGCAACAATACAATACGTGCCTTGCTACCCCTACTGACACTGGGAAAGGACACCGCAAGATTGAACCCAAAGCTAAGCACTTCTCCCATTGCAAGAAAGATCAGTCTAGTAGGCCAAAGTAAACCGATAATTCAAAGATACTTGCAAAGATATCAAATCATCCATATAAGAATTCAGAGAAGAACCAAATAATGTTCATAGATAATCTTGATCATAAATCCACAATTCATCGGATCTCGGCAAACACACCATAAAAGAGTATTACATCGAACAGATCTCCAAGAACATCGAGATGAACATGGTATTGAGAATCAGAGAGAGAGAATAAGCCATCTAGCTAATTACTATGGACCCAAAGGTCTGTGGTAAACTACTCACGCTTCATTGGAGAGGTAATGGTGTTGATGTAGAAGCCCTCCGTGATCGAATCCCCCTCCGGCGGGACGTCGGAAAAGGTCCCTAGATGGGATCTCACGGGTACAGAAGGTTGTGGCGGTGTAAAAGTGATTTTGTGGCTCTCCTGGATGTTTTCAGGGTATAAGAGTATATATATATATATATATATATATATATATATATATATATATATATATATATATATATATATATATATGCGAAGGACCTAGGTCAGGGGAGCCACGAGGGTGGGGGCGCGCCTTACCCCCCTGGGCGCGCCCTCCTACTTCGTGGCTTCCTCGTTGCCTTAGTATTATCCTTTGACTTCCCCTCTATGTCGAATAATGTACCAAAAAGTGCCTCGGTGATATTCTTTTCAGTGTGCATCACGTCGATGTTGTGTGTGCAAAGGAGGTCTTTGAAGTAAGGAAGATACCACAAGCATGTCTTGTGAGTCCAGGCGTGTTTTGAATTATACCCCTTGAAATACCCTGGACGCTCTGGATCTGGCTCGAGAGCATTTAACTGATGCAAGGTCTCTTGGCCTATCAACGGAGGTGGTGCAGAGTTTTTGACAACTCTACCTTTCATGAAGTTCTTCTTGTCTTTCCTAAACATATGGCGAGGATCCAGGAACTGTCTATGCAAGTCGAAGCAAGAAAACTTGCGACCTGCCTACAGCCAACGAAACTCAAGAGCTGCCTTGCATGTGGGGCATGGGAACCTTCCATGCACACACTAGCCAACAAATAGCGCATATGCCGACAAGTCATGCGTTGAGTACATGTACCAGATACGCATTATGAAGTTCTGTTTGTTAAAGGCGTCATATGTCTTGAACCCATTATCCCAAGCTTCTTGCAATTCGTCCTTAAGTGGCTGCATGTACACATTCATATTCTTCCCCTGATAGTTCGGCCCTTGAATTATCAACGCCAGGAAAATGTTCTTTCTTTGCATAATCTGTCTAGGGGGAGATTGAGTGGAAAGACAAATACGGGCCAACAACTGTATTGGGTTGCCGTCATACCAAACACACTGAACCCATCCGTGATGATGCCGACTTGAGGATGCCTTGGATCTGCGGCTTTTTCCGCATATAATGCATCGAAGCGCTTCCACGCTTCACATCTGATGTGTGTACCATCATCAGATTCCCATCTGCGTCTAGTTTGGTTCTTTTGCCCATTTTGTGTCATGTCATCTATCTGGCCGTCTCTTTGACCATGAAAAGACGTTGAAGTCTTGGTACGATTGGCATATACCAAAGAACATTAACCGGGATTTTGGTCAGCGTCTTCTCACCCATACTGTTGTCTACCTGGAAGACATGCAAATGGGACAATAGTTCAAGTCCGCATACTCAAGCCTAAATAAGGCACATCCTTTATCACACGCATGTATGTTCTCATAGGGCATCTTAAGAGCACAAAGGATTTTGTCTGACTGGTACAGGTTTGCACGCAGTACATGGCCTTTGGGTAGAAAGCATCCAAATACTGTCATCATCGCGTCATAGCATTCTCCGCCCAAGTTGAATTGAGCCTTCAGAGCCATTATTTGTGAGATGGCATCCAGCTGACAAAGCTTAGTGTGCTCGTGAAGAGGACATTTTGAAGACCCCAACATATCATTGAAGGCCTTTGCAGATTCCTCCATCCCTTCATCTGAATCCCGAGCATCATCAAAGTTTTGCACCATAACTTCCATCGCTGTACCATGCTCGTCGGTGCGACGATGAACCACCTCAGCTCTGGCATGTTGGGCAGACTCACCATGAAATGTCCGCACCGTATAATCGGGCATAAAACCACTCTTTTGCAGGTGTTTGCTCATTTCATCCTCTGTCCTCCTTTCCCATTGGTTGCACCAGACACGGGGGCACCAATTTTTCCTCTGGCCATTTTCAAATGCGTCTTTTGCAAACCCCTTGGTTTTTGTTAACCATTCATGGGTAATCTCTTTCTGGCTAGTGCGACCGGTGTACATCCACACACGATCACTCATCTTGCTTAGCTACTAGACAGACAAGAAATATATATAATTCAGCATGTATATTCATCAGTTAATCTAGTTTGTCAATTTTATTACGTACATGCAACCTACACTCTAATAGGTAAAAATAGGTCCTAATCCCACCCGAGTATGTGTAGATTGAGTACATTCTCCATGCTGTACCCCATTCCGAGACAAAATTTCGGCAGCACCTCCCCGCTGTTCTCCCGATACACGTATCGGCAAAAAGCTGAAAGAATGTGCATCCGGAGAACAACAGGGAGGCGTTGACGAAATTTTGTCTCGAAATGGGAGGCTCGTCGAACACCAACCCTCGCAACGACAAAACTACTACACATTGAAATCGAAAGAGGAGTAACATAGCACTATTGTTTGTTCCATCAACCTAACTAAATATTTACAATAGCATGCCACCGAAATATATGTCAATAAGGGTTCTGTCGACGTCGAGGCTTCCTTCTTCTTCTTCTTCTTCTTCCACTTTTTCCTCCTCTTTTTCTAATGATTGTTATTTTCTTCTTCTTTTTCAGAACTAAACCTAAATCTAAAACTAAACTAAACTAAAAATGAATCTAAAACTAAATTTAAACTAAACATAAACCTAAAACTAAAAAAAAGAAAAAATAAGAGGAGGAGGAAATCACTTCAGGGGAGGGGCGATCGGTGGAGAAGGGCAGGCGGCCTGGTGGAGGAGGTCTACCGCAGGGGAGGGGGCGGCGCCGCGGCCTTCCTCGCAGCGGGGCTTGGGCAGCCGCCGCAGGAGAGGGGCGTCATAGCCGGGGCGGTGAGGCGACGTTGCCGGAGCGGCGGGTCAGGGCGGCTGGGGCGCAGTGGGGGTCGGGGGCGGGACGGCGGCGGGGGGGGGGGGGGGGGGGGGCGGGGACAGGACGACTGGGGCGTGGTGGGGGTTGGGATGGGGTGGCGGGGGTGCAGCGGGCGTCGGGGTGGCGCGGCAGGGGGTCAGCGGCGGCGGGGGCATGGTGGGGGGTCGGGGGCAAGGCGGTGGGGGCGCGGCGGGGGTCGGGGGCAGGGCGACGGGGGGTGGCGTGGTTGGGTCGGGGAGGAGAGAGGGAGAAGAGAAAGAGGTCATGGGGGGGCGCCGTTATCAGCCGTTAGGTATTAACCTCTTTGCCGTCGGCTAACCGACCACAAAGAAGATTTGCCGTCCAATAGCGGATAACAAAGAGGTGGGGTGGTGGGCCATTACAACAATGTCTTCCACTGGTCCCCACCCAGCTCTTCATCGTCCGCCAGCCGACGGCAAAGAATCTTTGCCGTCAGGTAGCCGACGGCAAAGAGCTGGCTGATGGCTAATAGTATCATTGCCATTAGCCAAATCTTTGCCATCCGTTTTTTGCTAGCGGACAGCAAAGACCTTCTTTGCCTTCAGCAAGCCGGTGACAAAGAATTGACAGATGGCAAATTCCCTGATTCCGGTAATGAAATAACTTTCATAGATAAAAACATAGATCTAATCATAAATGCAAAGTTCATCTGATCCCAACAAACACACCGCAAAAAGAGTTAGATCATATGGATCTCCAAGAGACCATTGTATTGAGAATCAAACGAGAGAGAGAAAGCCATCTAGCTACTAACTACGGACCGTAGGTCTACAATGAGCTACTCACGCATCATCGGAGAGGCACTAATGAGGATGATGAACCCCTCCGTGATGGTGTCTAGATTGGATCTGGTGGTTCTAGAACTTGCGGCGGCTGGAATTGATTTCCATTGACTCCCCTACGGTTTCTGTAATACTGTGGTATTTATAGAGCAAAGAGGCGGTGCGGGAGGCCACCGAGGCGGGCACAACCCACATGTGCGCGCCTGGGCCCCTAGGCGTGCCCTAGTGGGTTGTGCTCTGATACGTCTCCAACGTATCTATAATTTATGAAGTATTCAAGCCATTATATTATCATTCTTGGATGTTTTACAATCATTTTATAGCAACTTTATATCATTTTTTGGTACTAACCTATCGACATTGTGCCCAGTGCCAGTTGCTGTTTTTTGCATCTTTTTTACATCGCAGGAAACTAATATCAAACGGAGTCCAGACACAATGAAACTCCTGGAAGATTTTTTTTGGCCAGAAAAAAGCCAGTGGGCCAAGGAAGCACCTGGGGCTGCTCGAGGGGAGCAGCACCCACCAGGGCGCGCCAGCAGGCCCAGGCGCACCCTGCTGAGTGCTGCCCACCTCGGGTGCCCCCTGGACTGCCTCTTCGCCCTATAAATTCTCAAATATTCCAAAACCCTTCGGGGTAGCCCTAGATCAGAAGTTCCGCCGCCGCAAGGCCTCTGTATCCACGAGATCCAATCTAGACCCCATTCCAGCACCCTGCCGGAGGGGGAGATCATCTCCGGTGGCCATCATCATCAACCTGGCGCCCACCATGATGAGGAGGGATTAGTCCACCCTCGGGGCTGAGGGTTTGTACCAGTAGCTATGTGTTTAATCTCTCTCTCTCTCTCTCTCTCTCTCTCTCGTGTTCTTGAGATGTCACGATCTTGATGTATCGTGGTCTTTGTTAATATAGTCGGACGAACGTCCACTAACAGAGACTAACGAATGAATTCGTTCCTTAATAGAACTAATCGGGGAAACATTCTCTAATTAACAAAATAAAACAAACCGATCTAAACCTATAAACTGAAAAGAAATAAACTGGTGAACAGGATCGGTTTTTACCGGTTAAACAGGTTCAGTCGGTGGCGGTCAGGCGAGGCGAGACGGTGGTTGACGGCGGCTGCGGGGCTCGCGGCGACGCGGGCGGTGGGTGGTGGTGCGGTAGCGGGCGGTGGCGGTGGCAACAGCGGCACGGCTGAGGCAGGTGGCGGCGCTCGGCCGGAGGTGGCACAAGTGGCGGGCGGCGGCGGCTGTAGTGGTAGCGGTCGAGGCAGCGGCGATTTGAGGAGAGGAGGGGGTCGGGCGGCCGCTTATAAAGGTGGGCGGAGGGCTTGGGCGAGGGGGCGGCGCGAGGAGAATCCGAGACGGACAGTGCCGTTGGCGGCGATGGGGACTCCCATCCCGAGTGGGACAGGAGGCGGCACGCGAGCTGGGCCTTGGCCTGGCTTCTGCTGGGCCGGCCCAGTTGGATTTTTTTAAACAGCGCCGCAAAGAAAAAAATCCTAATGTGAACATGGACTAAAATGCAATTTTTAAAAATGCATACTTTCCCTAATTCAACCGAATAAAATTTCAAATTAAAACTCAAAAATAATTTGACTTCCAAATTTCCTTTCCAATATTTCTCCTCTGTTTTGAAAAAGTCCTTTTATCTTCTCTCTTTATTTTTATTATTTTGAAATAGTTGGAAATAATTTGTTGAAATCAAATTGATCCACTTTTCAAATTTGAATAAATTCAAAAATGAAAATTTATGAAACCTCCAACTCTCTCCTTGGGTCCTTGAGTTGCTTATGATTTCTTGGATCACAACCAAATAAAAACTAAAATGCAATAAAATATTAAATGCATATGAATGATCTACGTAGAACATCCAAATTGAAAATTGAGATGTTACATTGCGCCAAACAAAGCCTTTGGGATCATGTTGGGTGATAGTTGCTTTGATCTTGTTGAAAAATAGAAACTTTTGTGCCCAATAAAATAATTTTAAGAAATCACAAAAACGTGATTTTGCTCTGAATTTGTTACACAAGATTGATATACAAATTGCCCACATTTTCCTAATTTTATAGAATTTTTGGAGTTGCAGAAGAATACGAAGTTCTCTGATTACTACAGACTGTTCTGTTTTTGACAGATTGTGTTTTCTTTGCGTTGTCTGCATATTTCGGTGAATATCTATGGTTTGTATTGGAGGGTATAAGCTATGGCAAAGTTGGAATACAGTAGATATAATGCAAAAATAAAATATGAATGGGTTTGCAACAGTACTTATATTAATGATTTGCTTTGTTGTACTAACGTATCTCACAAAGGTTTTGTTGAGTTTTGTGTGATTGAAGTTTTCAAGTTTAGGGTGAGATCACGATGGATGAAGGAATAAGGAGTAAGAAGAGCCAAAGCTTGGGGATGCCCCATGACATCCCAAGCTATTATCTAAAAGAGAAGCACACAACTAAGCTTGGGGATGCCCCGAGTGGCATCCCCTCTTTCTTCTAACGACCATCGGTATTTTACTTGGAGCTATATTTTTATTCGTCACATATCATGAGTTTTTCTTGGAGCGTCTTGTATAATATGAGTCTTTGCTTGTTTTGCTTTTTTTAATTCATCTATCCTTGCTGGACAAACCTATTTGAGAGAGCCAAAATTATGCTATGACTTGTTAGAATTGCTCTCTATGCTTCACTTAAATCTTTTTGAGCTATGGAATTACCCTAGTGCTTCACTTATATCTTTTTGAGCACGGTGTGTTTTATTATTTTTGAAGATATACTCTCATGCTTCACTTATATTTACTCGAGAGTTAATAATTTTTTTAAGAAATTCTCTCTAGCTTCACTTCAATTATTTTGGGAGAAGAAATATTTTATGCTCATGTTCTTCACTTAGATTTGTTTGATCTATCAAAAGCAACATATGAAATTAGTCCCAAAGTGATAGATATTCAAGAGGTATATAATAGAAACTTTCATGAAGGTCATTGGACAAAATAAACTTGATTCCTTGTAATATTTTTCCGATATGTTGATATAACATGTGAGTCATGTTTATGAGTAATTATGCTTTAGTAAGAATACTGGTGTTAAGGTTTGTGATTCCCTATGCAAGCATGAAAGTCAATAGTTATGCAATGAAATTATATCCTACTTGTGGTGCATTATTCGGTGTTAGTTATGCTTAATGCTTGCTTATGAGATTTTTCGTTTCTTGGTTGGATGCCTCCCAGTTGTCGGTGTCAAAATCGGCTGATCTCGGGTAGGGGGTCCCGAACTATGCGTCTAAGGCTAATGGTAACAGGAGGCGGGGGACACGATGTTTACCCAGGTTCGGGCCCTCTTGATGGAGGTAATACCCTACTTCCTGCTTCATTGATCTTGATGATATTAGTATTACAAGAGTTGATCTACCACGAGATCGTTGAGGCTAAACCCTAGAAGCTAGCCTATGATTATGATTGTTCTTGTCCTACAAACTAAACCCTCTGGTTTATATAGACACCGGAGGGGGCTAGGGTTACACAGAGTCTGTTACAGAGAAGGAGATCTACACATCTGGATTGCCAAGCTTGCCTTCCATGCCAAGGAGAGTCCCATCCGGACACGGGACGAAGTCTTCAATCTTGTATCTTCATAGTCCAACAGTCTGGCCAAACTATATAGTCCGGCTGTCTGAGCACCCCCTAATCCAGGACTCCCTCAGTAGCCCCTGAACCAGGCTTCAATGACGATGAGTCCGGGGCGCGGATTGTCTTCGGCATTGCCAGGCGGGTTCCTTCTCCGAATACTCCATAGAAGATTTTGAACACAAGGATCGTGTCCAGATCTGCAAAACAAATTCCACATACCACCGTAGAGAGCACAATTTTTCACAAATCTAATCTGCTGACAATTTTTCGACACCACGTCGTGGCCCGGTCTTTATGCGAACCATTTTCACAACCTGCTACCGCACGTCTTGCGAGGCGGTTTCATTGGCACATCTTTACAAAGTAGAGATCGTGTCCCCTTATCACGGGATTCTCATCAATACGGGTGTGGGTAACCCAACCGCGCCATCAAGACGACGCTTGGGAAATAAGTGAGTTTATAGGGCAAGTGGGGGGGGGGGGCGCACAGTTTTTACCGCCTTTATAAAGAGATAAGGATTCCCCCTTTTCACCCAGGTCTTCTTCTTCCTCTGGTTCATCCATTCTCTCTCGCTCGAGCTCCAGCGCCCAAGCCCTTACCTTCTCCGCAAAGTCATTCAAGCATGTTCGGAGTAGGAGGCAAGTGGATGCCCTCCTCCGTCACGGAGGAGGACATAACAAAGCTACGGGGGGGGGGGGCGGATACCTGTCCGCAAACATCGCCCACAGGCTTCCGGCCGAAGGGCAGATCATCCCCACCCCGAAACCTCAGGAGAGGGTAGTGTTCCTCGCTCATTTTGTCCGCGGACTGGGATTTACCCTCCACCCATTCCTCCGCGAGCTTATGTTTTACTACGGGATCGACTTTCATGATCTGGCCCCCAACTTCATCCTCAACATCTCGGCATTCATCGTCGTGTGCGAGGCTTTCCTCCGTATCCCGCCCCACTTCGTCCTATGGTTGAAGACCTTCAACGTGAAGCCAAAGGTGGTGGGCGGCCAGCAAGCGGAGTGCGGGGCAACATGCTGGGCAAGATGCCCAATGTCACCTGGCCTGAGGGCTCCTTCATGGAGACCGTAAAAGGGTGGCAATCGGGGTGGTTCTACATCACCGAGCCGCGTAACACCAACTGGGCGGCGGCCCCAAAATTTCGATCAGGCGTCCCCATGCGGCTTACCTCCTGGAAAGAGAAGGGTTTAGCATGGGGATCCACGGCAGAGCTGTCCAGACTTCAGAACTGTGTCTGGAATATGATAAGCAAGAAGATCAAGCTCGTCAACATAGTACAAGTTATGCTCTTCCGCCGGATCATTCCGTGCCAACGACGGGTTTGCAATCTATGGGAGTTCGACCGGGCCGAACACCAGACACTAGGAGAGATCTTCGGCATGACGCACGAAGACGTCTGGAAATTTCTGTTGAAGGCTAACGAGGTACCACCACCCATAACTGAAGATCGCGGACTCAGCATCAAGCGCCCCGCCAATCCGGTATGGTCATGTGTTTCGCCAGACGTGCTTTTCATCAGCACATATGGAGGAGGATCCTATGCCTCTTACGCTGTTTCCGTTGGATTGGTATCAGTAGCGGAGCGGATCGACTGCCCATCTCCATTACCGGAAGATCCGGAATCGGAGCTTCTAACGAGGATGTTGCTTCGGGCGCCCTATGAGGTGCCGGAGAAGAAGGCCAAGAAGACGGCCGCGGGGAGCCGGAAAGGTCTCCGGCGCAAGGTTGTATTGGACTCATCGTTCGAGAACACCGAGATGCACTCCTCCCATGAAGGCAGGGAGGAGGAAGAGGAAATGCCTCCTCCCCCAACTGGGGGGGGGGGGGGAGAAGAAGAGGAAGGCCACCCCACAGGGGGAGGCCAGAACGCCTAAGAAGGGTAGGACATCCCTTCCGAACCACTCTACCACGGCCGCCTACAGCGACGAGGAGTGGTTGCCCCGGGACAAGCCCCTGGCGAAGTCGTAAGTATCCGTACTCTATAGCACTTCCAGTGTGTTTAGATTCATTGCTTCTTATAATGTCAAATGTGATTGTGCAGTCTGCCCAAAGCCCACATCAATGTATCCTCCTCGGATGGGTCTTTGATTTAGTCGGAGATGAATAGTTATTCACTCCCGACGGCAACCACCCCCCGGCCCGCGGATGACACCGAGGTGTTGTCCCAGAGGATACCGGAATAGGGGGCGATGGTTCTGGAGACGCCCCAAGGTGAAATCCCAGACGCCAGGCACATGGGGGGAAAGACCCCCATGGATTCTGCTGAAGGGCGCCGCAGCAAGTCTGGCCCCCAGCCGGATACTGCGCTGGAACCTCCAAAGGTTCTGGATTCAGGTAGGCAGCCCCTTGCTAGGGAGGGCGAGCCGCTTGTACTGATGACCTCTATCCATCCAGAGGCATCAGCCAATTTGCTGGAAGCGCTTCGCGGCGCTTCCATTGACAAAGAGCACCGTACTCTTATGAGTATGGTGATTGAGAAGGTTCGGTCCACCAAAAGCGGATTGACCGAAGCCTGTGCCAGGCTCCTAACAGGCTTTGAGGTAAGTAGTCACATTATGAGGAAATATCACAGCATAGACAGTAGCCCCTGATGCTCTGTTTGGTATTCAAAAACAAAAGCCAAACAGAGGATCAAATAACATCCACAGGAGTCTAATCAGAATATGTCTATGTGAATAAGCAGGCATCGTTGCTGGCCGCTACCACCCGCACTGCGGAGGTCTTCAGACTGAAGCGGGACCTGGGGCGGGCCGAGGAAGAGCTCGGCCTCGTGAAGAGGCAGCTCGAGGAGAACAAAGGTAAGTGATACCCCGTTTGTGTGTCATATAAAGGAAAAATCGTTGATGCTAACAGAAGCATCATGAATTTTAATAGGGGCCACGACCGAAGTGGTGGCCCTTAAGAAAGCGTTGTCCAAGGCCAAAGACAAGGCGGCCAAGGAGCGCACCGAGCGTGAGAAACAGGAGGCTCGGGTTAATGAGGTCCAACAAGAGCTCCAGGACTTCGTCAAAAAATTCGAGTCCTTGGAGCATGACTCCAAGACGCAAGAGTCCAAGCTTGCGAAGGCCCTCGAGAGCGTGCAAGACGCCAAGGCTGAAGCCCAAAATGCCCTCTAGGAGATTCAGGCGGCCAAAAAGATAGCGGCGGGTAAGGCATTCCTTATGCAAAGCAAGCATGTGAAGTAGACTTTCCTTTTACTTACCCTAATTCGGAGCTCTCCAGGAGCGTTCAAAGATCTGCCACGCAGCATATTGGATGCCGCGGAGTTCTACCGTGCCGAAGAAGGGAGCTGAACAGAGAAGTTGTTCTGGTCTCAATATACTGGGACCGAACATCCGGTGCCCTTGAGTGACCAGCTGAAGTAACTGGTCGAACTGCACAAGGCGGCTAAACTGGCCATCAAGGACCTCATAGTCTGGCTATGGCCTGGCAGCTACTTCGGCCTTGTAAAGCGGATGGTAAATGCCTGTCCGTGACTTGAAGTCGTTACGCGGTCCGTCTGTATTGAAGGTGCCCGCCAGGTCTTCGCCCGCGCGGAAGTGCACTGGGCGAAGATGGATGCCGAGAAGCTGGTGACGGAGGGGCCACCAAAGGGCAAGGAGCACCACCACCCCGAGAAGTACTATGATGATGTTATGAAAGGCGCCCGCCTTGTGGCGGAGGAATGTGCCAAGGATGTAATATTTGAATGAATGTACTCATGTCATCATGTAACACGAAAACAAGTTCGTGTGCGCTATATAACGCTTGTTGATTTAAAACATTGCCTTCTATGCGGCCGTTTATAAAAATCTGAAATTGGCCAGTCATCGGCTTCTACCCCCGTGTAACTAGTACTAGGGTGTTCGGGATAAATCTAAACACTCTTAATCCAAATTTTTGTTCCTTTAAGGAGGTGTTTAGCACAACGAACCAGGCAATCAGACTATATAGCTTTATCACTCTCACTTAGCCATAGAAGTCTATAATTTTAAATTTTGGCGTAGCCCCTGGTATTCGGAAGACCGAACTTGGGGCGCTATACACGCCTAAGTCGGACAAGGCCGATTCCTCGCCCGAAGCAGAAAAAATCTTTAAGGATTTGAGACCTCTCGAACAGCGACCAGCTCTCGCTGCATCACGACAGTCAGTTTTCGGCTTTCTCTAATGAGGTGCTCGCCCGGAAGAACCGGGACACAATCGCAGTAGTTCTCCCAGCACTACCTTAGCTGATATAGCGGAACGGAAGGTACCAAAACATGGGAGCCGGGCAAACCCAACTATTGACCCAAGACATGATTCGGAGCTGATGCATATAGTGCTATAAGTTCGGGGTGCCGCACTGTCGAAAGTGTTCGGACTTTTTCTTGTCGTGTTATGGGGTACACTAAAGCCCCTGGCGAACTGAACGTACCAGAATGTACGGGTGCGACTTTTAATAAATAAGCAGTCAAGTAAAAAAGATAAAGAAAATATAATAATAAGCTAACACTGTATATTTTTTTCCATTGTTATTTAAATAATATGTCAAAGCATATGTATACAAGTAATGCGATAAGCAAAAATAGGACTATTTGACATGTTCTAACCAAGGGCAGGTTGCGTGTGGGTATGCAAAACAGGTATAACGATCATTATTAAAGACCACTTGGGTATTCCCTTGTACGTCAAAGCCTCTTGCCTCCTTGGTTTTTCCTTCCCGTGATGATTCCGATAATCAGCTTATCTGAAAGGGCTTCCCGAAAGTAGGGTCCTGAAAGAAAGAAACTGATGAAGGTATGCGGGTCCTGGGCCGGTTGAGCCGCATTGTGGACCGCGTCGTAGCCGTGCCTCTGCCTATCCCCATGGTATTTTTAGTGCGTAATTATGTACGCGCGGCACGAATATCGCCGCTTGACTGGAACTAGGATGGAGGCCGAATTGCTAGGCGAGCTCAGGGCGTGCCGACCGATCCTGTTGCACAGTACTCCGGTCTCGTTTAGCGGTGTCTAGGTTATTTATTGCCGAATTTGATATCTGCCTAAGAAGGTTGTTCTGTACTTCTGTTGCGAGGGACGCAGTGTGCTCCTTTGTATGGAGGGAGCGCTCTATGTTTCCATTGACTGTTATAACCCCGCGAGGTCCTGGCATCTTAAGCTTGAGGTAGGCATAATGCGGTACCGCATTGAATTTAGCAAATGTGGTGCGTCCGAGCAGTGCATGATAGCCACTGCAGAAGGGGACAATATCGAAGATTAACTCCTCACTTCAGAAATTGTCCGGGGATCCGAAGACCACTTCCAGTGTGATTGAGCCCATGCAACAGGCCTCTACACCTGGTATGGCACCTTTAAAGGTGGTTTTATTGGGTTTGATCCTCGAGGGATCGATGCCCATTTTGCGCACTGTAGCCTGATAGAGTAGGTTCAGGCTGCTGCCACCGTCCATAAGGACTCTTGTGAGGTGGAATCCGTCGATGATGGGGTCGAGGACCAGTGCGGCCGAACCGCCATGACGGATAATGGTGGGATTGTCCCTGCAATCAAAAGTGATCGGACAAGAAGACCATGGGTTGAACTTTGGGGCGACTGGCTCCATCGTGTAGACGTCCCTTAGTGCACGCTTCCGCTCCCTCTTGGGAATATGGGTTGCATATATCATATTTACCGTTTTTACTTGGGGAGAGAATTTCTTCTGTCCTCCTGTGTTCGGTAACCGGGATTCTTCGTCGTCATCGCTATGCAGCCCCTTTTCCTTGTTTTCGGCATTCAAATTGCCGGCCTGTTTGAACACCCAGCATTCTCTGTTGGTGTGGTTCGCTAGTTTATCGGGGGTGCCGTGAATTTGACACGAGCGATCGAGTATGCGTTCTAGACTGGACGGGTCCAGATTGTTTCTTTTGAATGGCTTTTTCCGCTGACCAGTTTTAGAGCCACTAAATTCGGCGTTGACTGTCATATCTTCCACTACAAAAAATACACTTCCGTGATGATACGTGTTTGTCACAGTAGGTCGTGTTTTCTATCATGCATGTACATCCATGACAAATTTATGACAGAATCAAGATAGTCATACTTGTGCTGTCGTAGAAGTGTTCCATGACATTACCAAAATTATCATCACGGAAGTGTCCACTTCCATGACGATAAATCGCGCGTCACAGAAGTGCTTTCATCAAGGGTGACCGACACGTGGCATCCACCGTAACAGAACGCCGTTAAGCTATCGGGTCGGATTTTGGATCTGATAACCCGTTAACATCCACGACCAATGCCGATTTTCCACGTATAAATTCTCATTGGCAGACGGATCCACGCGTCAGCTCCGCGTTGGCACAGGTGTCACTCATCCAACGGACGAGATGGCCTATGATATGTTGACACGTGGACCGGCCCAAAAGTGGCCCACAAAGTTTAAATGGGTCGGCCCAAACGAAGGCCCATAATATTTAGCGGGCCATAATGGGCCGGCCCAGCTAAAGACCCACAAAATTTAGCGGACCATAATGGGTCGTCCTAGCTAAAGGCCCACACGAATTTGCAGACCATAATGGGCCGGCCCAGCTAAAGGCCCACAAGATTTTGCGGACCACAATGGGTCGGCCCAGCTAAAGGCCCATAAGATTCTGCAGACCATAATGGGCTGGCCCAGCTAAAGGACAAACATTCTCTGTCAAATCGGCCCATCAACGGCCAGTCCTAAACTTGTCATCAGTGCAGCCCATGGTCACTTCTGGCCCGTTAACTGTCCGCTAAGTCCCGGTGTATTTTCGGCCTGTTAAAGGTCCGGCTTCATTTGTGCCCATTTACAGGCCATCAAAACTTTCGGCC
Source organism: Triticum aestivum (assembly GCF_018294505.1). Taxonomy (NCBI): domain Eukaryota; kingdom Viridiplantae; phylum Streptophyta; class Magnoliopsida; order Poales; family Poaceae; genus Triticum; species Triticum aestivum. The sequence goes on from NC_057801.1 coordinate 779,976,147, forward strand.
CATAAACGACCGTAAAGGATTTGTCATATCCGGCCATGTGTGACATTCGGCCTGTTAGAGGCCCACTATAGATTTGGGCCACTTTCGGCCTGTTGTCATTTCTGGCCTGTTAACGTCGGACATAAACCATGGGTCATATGTGGCCCAACGTCATATTGGGCCCATTAACAACCCATATAAAAATGACAATAATCTAGCCCGACCGAAGTTTCGGCCCGTTAAAGGCCCGTGTATTAGGTCGGCGCATTTACGGCCCGTCCGAATTTCGGCCTGTCAAAGATCCGCATCGTAAATGGGCCACCATTTCAGCCTGCTAAGTCCAGTGGGTTATTTGGCACAATCAGGGCCCAATCTCACTTTCGGTCTATTAAAGGCCCATGTTTTTTATGGGCTCGAGATATTTACACCTGTAAACGACCTAATTTTACTGAGGGCCCAAATTATGTTTAGGCCTGTTAAAGGCCCACTATGGGCACAGGCTTACCAGAAAAATATGAAAGCTTATGCTGATTTAGGCCCAGATATTTTTAGTGGGCTACATGCCAATTTCGGCCCTTAATCGTTTTTAGCCCAATTGGAATGGGCCCGACGAATGTTGGCATGTTGGGCTCCTACGAACCTTTCGGCCGAATACATTACTAAGATAAACCTACACTATACAAAAATAGAGTCGTAATTACTGCAGCGTGTGGCAGCATCATAAATGTTGTATCACAACAAAATAAATTCCAACCATACAACAAAAGGCCTGTTGGTATAAAGTTTACAGTCCTTCCAGATAAAAGCACCATCTGATGTATAGAAGCACATATCATTTGACCTGAGTGCTAATGTTTCAGGCTGTAGAATCTAATGGAGCAGCACGATCTCCACCTTTTTCTGCCATTGCTCTTGAACAATGAAGTGAATGTCTGATAGTCTGGTTTCAAAACCATTCATATCTTGACGATATTTCTCAACCACTATTCTTGTTTCCGAAACAACGTCCATTAGGGATTGGACTTGTTTCTGGAGCACAGATATATCACTTTGTCTAGCAGGAAGATTTTGTTCAGAATACGATTTGGACGAGGTTACATTGACAACCAACCCAGAATTACGTAGGAAGGTGCTTTTTGCACTGTTAGTGGAGAGATACTGACGCACTGCAGCAAGAGGTGACATTGTGCCTGTCGTAGCCTCGTCACCTTCAGGTGGTTGTGGCTGTTCAATCATTTGTTCCATAGCTTCCTGAAAGTTTGAACTTGTAGATTAGTCTACCAGATAATTTACTAATGAGACAAAAACAAACAAAGTAGGTTAAACATATATACATAACTTATTTTGGTGAACTACTGTAATACATTAGCATGTATTGTAGTGCCAACTACATAATAAAATCACTTTCGGAACATATGTCCATGTAGCATGCCTACTGTATTGTCTATTTCCTCACATTCATTGACATCTAAGGATAAAGAGACATGGTTTAAAGTAGGATGAACATAGTATGACATCATTCATATCATGGGCAAACAGATGTAAAACAAACAAACTATTTTATCATTGTGTGCGCATGTGAACATAACAACTAGATTACAGATCAAGACCAAAAGAATATCCTTCATCTCTTTTAAACCATGTAAGGTGAAATGATACGTTAAGACAACTGTGTATAAAAGTGAACAAAGTAACTGACATTGGCTGCAAACCAAGTAGTTAAATGAACACATCGCAGTACCAATCAGTTCAAGGCAGGAGGAGTAAGGACTTACAACAACGGCTTGAACTGGTGTGCTCATGCCCTTCATCTTGTTGGTGTGGCAATCCTTGAAGATTTGCACTGCATTCGGTTCAGGTTCTTTTTGGTCCGCATGGGCTTTCCTCTGTATTTGGAACAAGTCAATATAGATACGATAATATGGCACACAAAAAAGAAGGAAGTAGCAGCTATCTACAAGAGCCTCGCAGTGTGCAATATAGCTACGAGATCCTGTTGTCTGTTAGAATTTCACTTTAGAACGGTTGGTTTTATTCTTCAAATAGTTAGCCTAGAACAAGATACACTTGCAAGGCACATACATAAATACAAGTTCAATATGTGGTCTGATCAAATACATATAGCCTACCTGATAATTTGGATCAGACCAGTGTTTAACAAGGGCTGTCCAGTCTTCATCTGTAATATATTCCACTGGAGATGTTTGGGCGATTTCATTGTTATCCTTGCCTTCAAAGTGAGATTTTCTAAGGTGGTACCGATACTGTCGCAGAGCAGACTAAAAAACATGAGTGCATGCTTGTTTAGTTGCATCATCTTTCGGATCCAACTTGAACCTCATCTGTTGAAAAAACAATGTGAGTCTTATTAGGAGGAAGCTAGAAAGTATGGGACAGAGCAAGACAATATTACTAATTGCAGTGAATAACATTACTTACGGGTAAATGGTTAAGGAAGGTGTTAAACTGGGTATTGTCTTTCTCATTCCTGTACTGGATCCACGTTGGGAGGATACGTGCATGACACCTAACGGCAACGGCTGCCTCTGATACTAACTTGGCTGACTCTGTAGCATCACGTGGCCTTTTTAAACCTGCCTCAAAATGGCTCTCCATTCTTTCTCCTTTAGATTTTATTAATCTGTCAAGCATTATCCCTGATGTCTGTTTCCGCTTGCGTCGTGGTGCTAGTTCAACAATGTATATGGAAAGTGCTAGTGTACATCAAACTGTGAGAGTACATATAAAGGGGCATGCAACTGCAACTTGACTTGGTCAGGTACCGTCTTGGTGTTGATGCTCATGAGGTTCATATGATCTTTCCAAGTCCTGTTGTGTCAGCAGTGCTTCAGAAGTAGTGTCAGGTGTGAAGGCAGCTTGGGAACTGGCCAGTTCCGGAGCAAACAAACGAGTAACTGGTTGAGATGCTGGTACAATTGAAGCGGATGCTGCAGCTGGTGGAGCAGGTGATACTGTGTTTGTAGATTTAGCCGGTGGACTTGGACCTTCTACTGCACTATAAATACCAGCAGAATCTCGACGGCAGATCCTTTTCCGTTTCACCCGACGAGTAACAACACTCCCTACTATATTATTTTCCTTGCTCTTTTTTGACTTTGCCATGTCAAGCTGTACCCACAACACAAAAGAATAAAATCGCTCTTCAGAACTCATTGATGCATGATATAGACAAGCAATACTTTGATGTAAGACAACCGTATGAGGATGGAATATGTAAGAAAAACAGGACGGCATGACATATTCACAGCTACGATGTGCAAACTAAGCAGAAGGATTTTCAAGAAAATAGAAGTAATGCAAGCTAGACACCGTATGAAAGATGCAACCAATATTACTCTGCCAAGTTAAAAGTGTCTTGTCATAAGTGGCAATTCGAAAAATTAGAAGCAGTACAACATAGAAATCAATGCAAGATGCAACCACTATCAAACTGCCATGTTAAAAGCGTCCAATCATGAGTGACTGATGCGGGATACACAACATCAGTACTTTGATGTAAGAACATGGTATGATAGATAGATGCAGTGTATTCTATACACAAAAAGCCATGTCATATGCACATGTATAACGTATAAACTCGGCAGGTGAAATTTAATCAAAATAGAAGAAATACAGGCTAGACAACATAGACAACATGAAACCAATTATCACACTATCAACTTAGAGCAAGCACCAGCATTGGTGGAGTACGGGAGATGAACTCATCATGTAGACTTGGGACTTCAACTTCATTAGCAGTAGAAGTGGCAAATCTTGAGAGTCTCTGTTTGCGTCGGTGCGGAGGACCACCAACATCCCCTAACTTACTCTTTTCCTTTCTATTTTCTCATATTGCCTTATGAAGTCAAAACCACAAGAAGATGAGTAAAATTAGCTCTGCATAACTGGTTGATGCATGATACAGACGAACACTACTTTGATGTAAGGCAAGCACAGGATAGGAGGATGGAAATATATACAAAAAAAGACAGCATTTCATATTCACACGTACGATAGGAGGATGGAATATGTATGAAAAAACAGTAAGTGGAAGGCATTTCAACAAAATTAGAAGAAATGAAAGCTAGGCACCATATGAACACGCAACCAATATCACTCTATCAGGTAAAAAGTGTCTCGTCGTAAGTGCCATTTCAAGAAATTAAAAGCAGTAGACGCTAGAATACAATGCAAGATGCAACCTACATCACATTCCCAAGTTAAATGTGTCTTATGGGTAAGTGATCGTTGCAGGTATAAGTTGTAAGCTACGCAGATGCAATTTAACATAATCAAAAGCAATAAAAACTAGACACCATACGGAAAACGCAACCACATATAACAGTTCCAAGTAAGAGAAAGCACCTGTGATGGTGGAGTAGGGGAGATGTGCTCATCATGTACACGTATGTTCTAGAAACAGGAACACATGTCATATTCACAAGCATTATGTGTAAAGTAAGTAGATGCAATTCAAGTTAGAATCAATACAAGCTAGACATCATACGCAACATGCAACCACATATAATAGTGCCAAGTTAGAGCAAGCACCTGTGATGGTGGAGTAGGGGAAATGTGCTCATCATCTACACAGCTACGTTGACTGTCCAGCCTTGTGTTGTCTTGCGAATCTTGTTGGGAGGATGGCGGAGTAGAATCTGTAGAGACCCCCTGTTTGAGTTGCTCCAAAGGACCACCATCATCCACTGCCGGTCTAATTTCCTTCAGTTGTAATGATTTTGCATTGTGAAGTCAAACCGATAAGAAAAAGGAATAAAATTCGCTCTTCAGAACTCATTCATGCATGATACTGACGAACACTACTCGGATGAAAGGCAAACACATGATGCGAGGATGGAATATGTATGAAAAACAGGATGGTGTGACATATTCACACCTCTGATGTGGAAACTAAGCAGAAGGCATTTCAACAAATTAGAAGCACTGCAAGCTAGACACCATCTGAAAGATGCAACCAATATCACCCTGCCAAGTTCAAACTGTATGGCGTTTCAACAAATTAGAAGCAGTACATGCTAGAAATCATATGCAAGACACAACCAATATCACAGTGGCGACTTAAAGGTGCCTTATCATAAGTGACTGATGCGGGATATGCAAGAATAGTAGTCTGATGTAGAAACAGGAACACATGTCTTATTCACAGGCATTATGTGTAAAGTAAGCAGATGCAATTCAACAAAGTTAGAACCAATACAAGCTAGACATCATACGCAACATGCAACCACATATAATAGTGCCAAGTTAGAGCAAGCACCTGTGATGGTGGAGTAGGGGAGATGTGCTCATCATCTACACAGCTATGTTGAATGTCTAGCCTTGCGTTGTCTTGCGAATCTTGTTGGGAGGATGGCGGAGTAGAATCTATAGAGAACCTCCATTTCAGTTGCTCGGAAGGACCACCATCATCCAATGCCTTGCCAATTTCCTTCAGCTTTATTGATTTTGCATTGTGAGGTCATACTGACAAGAAAAAGGAATATCATTCGCTCTTAAGAACTCATTCATGCATGATACTGATGAACACTACTCTGATGAAAGGCAAAGTCATGATACGAGGATTGAATATGTACGAAAAATGGACGGCTTGACATATTCACACCTATGATGTGGTAACTAAGCAGAAGGTAGTTAAACAAATTAGAAACACTGCAAGACACCATATGGAAGGTGCAATCAATATCACTCTGCCAAGTTAGAACTGTCTCGTCATAGGTGGCGTTTATTTAACTAGAAGCAATACATGCTAGAAATCATATTCAAGACGCAAACCAATATCACACTGCCAACTTAAAGGTGTCCCATCATAAGTGACTGATGCAGGATACACAAGAAGAGTAGTTTCATGTAAGAACATGGTGTGATAGACAGATATAGTCTGTACCAAAAACAGGAAAGCATGTCATATTCACATGTATCATGTGTAAGCTAAGCAGATGCAGTTTACACTAATTAGGAGCAATACGAGCTAGACACCATATGCAACATGCAACCAGATATCACACTGCCAAGTTAGAGCAAGCACCTTGGATGGTGGAGTAGGGGAGCGGAAACTTGGACCTTGTAATGCACTATTAGTACAAGGAGAATCGGTACAGATGCTCCATTTACATTGCTGCAGAGGACCACCATCATCGCCTTCCTTACTCTTTTCCTTCCTCTTTCTTGATTTTGCCTTGTCAAGTCAAACCCACAAGAAAAAGGAATAAAATTTGCTCTTCAGAACTCATTGATGCATGATACTGACGAACACTGCTTTCATGTAAGGCAGCCGCATGATAGGAGGATGGAATATGTATGAAAAATAGGATGGCGTGACATATTGACATGTATGATTTATAAAGTGTAAACTAAGCACAAGGTGATTGAACTTGTTAGAATCGATGCAAGCTAGAAACCATATGAAAGATGAAACCAATATCACTCTGCCAAATTAAAAGAGTGCCCTAACAAATGTATTTGACCAAATTAAAGCAATACAAGGCAACAGGCTAGAAATATATGCAATATGCAACGAATAAAGGTGACTCATCGTAAGTGATTGATGCAGGATACAGAAGAGAGGTAGTTTCATGTAAGAACAAGGTTAACACAAAGATGCAGTGTGTACCAAAAATAGGAAGGCATGTCATATTCACAGGTATAGTGTGTAAACTAAGAAGTTGCAATTTACCCTAATTAGAAGCATTACAAGCTAGACACCGTATGCAACATGCAACCACATATCACACTGCGAAGTTAGAGCAAGCACCTGTGATAGTGGTGTAGGGGAAGTGCGGTCTTCAGGTACAGAGCTACGTTCAATATCTTCATTTAGGCTTGTTGTTCCTTGAGAATCATGTGGAGAGGATGAAATTGCATTCTTTATAAGAGTATTGCGTCTCATATTAACACACCGTGTGACTGTCTCATCATAAGCGATAGATGCAGGATACACAAGAACAGTAGTTTGATGTAAGAACATGGTGTGATAGGCAGATGTAGTATGTACCAAAAACAAGAAGGAGTGTCATATTCACATGTATAATGTGTAAGCTAAGGAGATGCAATTTAACAAATTAGGAGCATTGATGAGGGATACACAAGAAAAGTAGTTTGATGTAAGAACATGGTTAATAGAAAGACGTAGTATGTACCAAAAACACGAAAGCATGTCATATTCACAGGTATAATGTGTTAACTAAGCAGATGCAATTTACCCTAATTAGAAGCATTACAAGGTAGACACCATATGCAACATGCAACCACATATCACACTGCCAAGTAAGAGCAAGCACCTGCGATGGTGGTGTGGGGGAATTGCGGTGATCAACTAGAGAGCTATGTTGACTATCTTCATTTAGCCTTGCTATTTCTTCAGAATCATGTGGGGAGGATGACACTGCACTCTTTAAACGAGTAGGGCGTCTCACAGTAACCCACCCGGGTGACTGTCTCATCATAAGTGATTGAGGAGGGATACAAAAGAGCATTAGTTTGATGTACGAACATGGTTAATAGACATATGTAGTATGTATCAAAAACAGGAAGGCATGTCAGTATGAAAGGTATAATGTGTAAAGTAAGCAGATGCAATTTAACCAAATTGGAAGCAATACAAGCTAGACACCATATGCAACATGCAACCACATTTGATAGCGCGAAGTTAAAGCAAGCACCAGGGATGGTTGTGTGTGGCAATTGAGATCAGCAACTGCAGAGCTACGTTTACTGTCTCCAACTACTGACACTGCACCCATTAGAGCGCTGAAACCCTTAGTGCTTATCTTTGAATTACACTGGAGTGACTTCTGTCTTTTCTTTTCTGCATTCATCAACACTGCCTCGGAGTATGAAATACCCATGCATAAAAAAACAATAGTGTGAGTATGGGTGAAGTGTGTGCACAATTAGTAAAGTGTAAAGGTAGCAGATAGCAGGTCGGTGAGAAATAAATGACGGGAGACATATGATAGCTCTACAGCTTGCAAGGTACACTAAATTACTACAGGATTCTATGAAAATAACATTCGACTGAAAGCAAATAGGTCAGTCCATTTTTTCTGCACCGTCCGATGTACAAAGAACGGGCACATCGCCTTCATCTACCTCCAGCCAGTCAGTGTTGACGATCTTCCTCGAAATGCCAGCGACCACCGGCCCAGTATTCCTCCCCTGCCTGCGCCCTCCCCTCGACCACACCGCACCGCCGTGGTTGGCACCACCCCCCGGCCATCCATTCAAGCCCCGACGACCTCCAGATCGGGCGCAAGCAGCTCCTGCGCCCCAGACCCCTATGATAGACACCAATGCACCGCTTCCCCGGGGAACAGGTGGACTAGGTGCTCCGCATGCCTAAGCGGGTGTTTCTTCTTTTAATTGCGGTTCGACTGATCCTGAATTGAAATCCAGGCGGGCTACTGACCTCTAGCAAAGGTGAAATAGTAAAAGGGAGGAAACCTTGTGCATTTAGTATCACGAAGAAGATGCAGTAAGAAGCGCTCAACTAGTTTCTTTCGTGGGATGAATATGGTGTGAGCGGAGACGTAAGGTTTGCACGAATAAGGCAAGAGGAGTACCTCTTTCTGCTGGCAGTGTTGTGTCCTCCTTCTGTTTTTCTGACGATCTTCTTGTTGTTCGCCGGAAACCAGAAGTTGTGGAGGACGGTGGAGCCTTGGACAAACCCATGGCCAAGTTGTTGAGTGTGGTGCGGTGGCCGTCTGTCGGCGGCGGGCAAGCAGATCCGAGGCGGCGAACAACGGCGTAGCGGGAACAGCTCCGGTGCAGTGGACGGTTGCGACAGTGGAGCCACAGTAGTGAGGCGCAGGACGGCGTGGTCGGAGTGGTTCTGGTATGGCGCACGTCGGTGTCGGCGTCATGGAGGGAGCTCTCCCTCGGCTTCAGCTGCTAAGTCCTTGAGGGCGTTGCGGTTGCGGTTGCGTTTGACGATGACATCGGGGTACCAGCTCCGGCGTGATGGAGGAGGGCGGCGTTGGATTGGCCGCTATGGGGTGGAGGACGGAGGAGGTTGGGGTTTCGCGGTTGGTGGAAGGGCATTTTCGCGCCCACGGAGTATGAATGGGGAAACGGAGGGAGGCGGGGAACTAAGGGGGGAACAATGTTTCGGTTTGAGATGCGCTTGTTTGAAATTTGGGGAAAGATACAAACTTTACCCCCATCTAAAATTTCGGACATATTGCGGGTTGGGGGTAGGACAATCATGTCAGGTGTCCCAAATGTGGGCGGGATAGATTTCGGCCGAGCGCATGGGTGTTTAGGCGCCCACGGCGTATGAATGCTTCTCGGAGGCGGTTGAGACTGGCGTCTTGGTGAAGTTACAAACCTAGCCCGGTTTAGACCTTTCGACATCGGGCCGATAGGCTACACGGGCCAGAGTCAGGACAGTAATTTCCTACCACCAAACATTAGTCTCACGCGGTTTCGGGTGACCATAGGCCTATTTGGCGCTGCGTTCAATATGTGGGAGCAGAAGCATTAATGTTTTCGGTTCTCTTGAATTGAACTTTCAGGATTTGTCAAACTTCACAAATCTTTACTCTTGAAAATCCTAAAGCTACCATTATTTTGGAATGGAGGGGGTACATTTGAATATACATTGTACCCGAGTATATATTAAAAAATATGCAACTTACCTCAGTTCATGCATGGTTCAGGATATAATCTTCTTGGTTGCAAAAAATAAAAAGTTAGATATGTGTATGAATATATATATATATATATATATATATATATATATATATATACATGTTCAAACTCACAAAAAATATTGATGCCCCCTTTTACATCTGATTTACAAATGCCATTATCTCGGGTTCAAATAGATGAATGCACTTCCTATGAATTCAAATCTTCGAAACACCCTTTATGTTGAATTCGACATGTATTCTATTTCGTCGCTAGCAATTTGGAATGTATCCATGCAAGTGACAAATGTATAAAGTGCTTCACACTAACCACATGGAGTGCACTAATTAATGTTTATATATGAATTGCAAAAGCATCCATTGCCTGTATTTCAAACCGCTCTCACTCTATGGATCAATAATATGAAATAAACACATGCACATGCTAGAATTCAATAGAGTATGGGTGTCTGATAGACCGATTTTCAGCCATACGCAATTTGCAAAATTCATGATCTCATCCAAAAATAATAATGCCATTTATATTTTAATTTAATGCGTAGAACTGCCTTTTACACATAGATGCACTATGCCTCGCCCCTTTCTCACAAATGCGTTATATATCTCTCTATCTAACGCATAAGTGCACACACTTTATATGCATCGGCATTTCTCTTTCACACATGCTCACAATCTCTCTCAGGGTGTCGAGGTGTCTCACGCACATGCTCTCTATGTTTCTCTCTCTCTCTCTGACTACTATGTACCACTCTTTTCACTAATCTCAGTTGGAAAACACTATTTCTCTTGCATGCATATATACACACGCATGGTCTTTACTAGCCCTCTATACGCACATATATGTGCCTATGTGTCTCCCGCACGCACATTATCTTTAGGCCTCTCTCGCACACATTGCCCCCCCCCCCGACACACCTCTCTCTTAGTAGTTGGCAGATACGATTTTATCATATCATTAGGTAGGATATCCCTGGCTGTTAGGCTGGATGGTAATACAAGGCAAAGTTTTACCCTAGTTAGGATCGGACCCTTGAAGTTGAAGAAAGAGCCTACTCCTGGTACTATATATTAGTGATAGGGGTGTGTACAAAGTACACGTGAATACCAAGCATTGTGCGTGTGTGTATACTATCGACGAACTAGCCCCCAAGCTTGTATAACATACTAAGGGCCTAGTGTTACAAATAATATATAGTCGGCTTATCACTAGTGGGGATAGAGTCCTTCGTGACTCTCGTAGCTTCGTGTTGTACGTCGAGTCCTCCACATGGGTCTTCGTATAACACGTCTCGGTCCAACCTATATGTGGCGCAGGATGGAACCGACCCATGAGTCTTCATGTTGACCCACCACAACTAGAAATGATGTGTCCACCACACCAATCACGCAATAGGCCACTAAGAAAATAAGCATATACAATAGTACAACAGTATCTAGCTCACGATACGTCTCCATATTTTGTTGATGACACTGATGGACTTTCCATTTGATGCGTGCTCTGTATTTTGTTGATGACACTTACGGTCATTGTATTTGAAGCGAAAGCATGATATGGTCAGTGGACTTCAGAATAAGCTCATCACGGTCACCACATACATTTTGTCGTGCTAACCAACATGTGGTTGGATGGTTAGGAGGATAGTGGTTTCTCGAGCCCACCAAGGTTAATGTCCCGGTGCTCGCATTTATCTTGTGTTAATTACAGTATTTTTCGGTGATGCACGTTCAGTGGGAGGAGATGTTCCACTCGACTATGAGGCACCTATGGTGACTTCCTAAAATCTCAAGATCATATATGTTGGCCCACTCTCTCGAAGGTTCTCATAGGGGTAGGGTTCGCGTATGTGCGCTTATAGCGGTGAGTGCTTGCGCGTATATATGAGCCCTTGCGTCTGTACCGTGTTAAACAAAAACATGTCATGATTATACGGTCACTGGCTCACCCGTACAACTCTTTGTTTTGTTGATGACACAATCAATTGACCAGTCAAACATTCCTCGCGGTGCAACTAGTGTTGCACCATCGGGGCGCGTAACCGTGGGGCCCACCTGTGAGCATGTATATGAAAGAAAGAAATGGTAGTTGAGTATGTACTGTGTTAATAAAATAGGAGTACATTTTAGGGTGATCATACGGTCACTCGCTCATCATACAGCTCCGTAATTTGTTGATAACACGATCAATTGACCAATCATAAGGTCCACATTCAGCAGCGCACATTACCATAGGGCCCGCCCATCAGCGCGTATATGAAGGACAGAAATGGTAATAAATTAGTGGTCGGTGGGTATTCGAAGTCGTGAGACCTCTGGTTGGCAGTCGCCGGCGGTTGGGGGGTGTTCATTGGGCGGTGGGGTGGGGATCGCCGGAGAAAAAGCTCCGCGTGGGGGGGGGGGCTGATAGAGGGATGGCCGGTGCGGCAGCGGACCGGCGGTGGGGAGTGGTGTCAGGACCCCGATTCTAAGTCACACCGATCTAGCATGTAGCACATCATATCACTTTGTGGCCTCACGCATGGTATTCCCACGGATGCCACCTTACCTGGCCCGGGACCGTTTGCGCCTTTTGGCTCACGTATATGATAGTGCCGCTAGCATCCATATGACAAAGAACTCGGGCTGACATGGCTAGTCGTGAACCCAAAGTGGCACTAACTTACAGGGACATGCATACATGACCCAACAACGAATGTGTCGGTCATCAGCGAGTGAATCCGGGCTGGAGCAACTGCGCTATCAGGACTCCGGTAAACCGGGCTGTAGCAGGCTAACAGGACTCCGGTAGACACCGCGTGACATTTCCCCGAAGGGACAGACACAGGAACGAAGAAGGACACATGCCAGCCAGCCTAAGTGTTCTGGAGCAGTAGCAAGCTACCAAGGCTCACTGGAAGCACTAGGAGACATTTCCCGGTAAGTGAGGCTACCAAGGATAAACAACTAGATAGTCAGATCCCACACATATCAAGCATTTCAAATCATACACACAATATGCTCGATATGTGCAAATACAACATGGCATCACAACATAACTCTACGACTCAAAGTATTTATTCAATAGGCTCCGAGGAGGGAGATATTACAAACATGGGTCTCATGACCCAACACTCAGAGCATACAAGTCAAAGCACACGCGGAAGCTTAACATGTCTAAGTACAGACATCTATAAATGAAAAAGGCTGATAACACCTCAGGATCCTGGCAACACAACTTACTACCATGATGAATGGTGATGGAGGATGCAGATGCAAAGGAAGATAACACCTTCTCAAATTTCACCTCAGCGAGGCCAAGGGATCAAAATCCGGATGATCGACCGAGAGACATTTAGCACTCCACTTCTAATGTTCTCCTTGATGTGCTAGCGTAACCCATTCATAGATATGGTTTGGTATCTAGAACATCGAGTAAAAGTTCGGACTTCGGGAGCACAAGAATCCATAAGGAGTAACTTATTGGAGTAAATCCTACGAAATCCTTATGGGGAGGTGGCCAACTTCCTCAATCAAGATACTACAACAACAGGTCTTCCGGCTGGGTGTGTTGTCCACGACATCCACTTTACCGGGTTACAGAGAGACCATTATTATAGTTCTTGGGAAACGTTCCAACCATCATATCTGCCTGAGATTTAGATCTGGTTGGTGTCAGAATAATCCAGACTCGTCGAGTCTAGGAAGAAAAATGAAAGTTTGCAACACAAATAGACGAGATGACGTTGCGAGATTCTCGGGAAATGAACTACGATAGCAAGCTCCAAAACATGAGCTGGTTCTGCTACACACGTGTGAACACGCTGTCCCAGACAAACATGATCACATGGTAGTCTTACAATAAAACACTACCGAGTTCTGGTAGGGAACCATCATCGGGGATATCGAAGTCTTGTGCATTACCATGGGTTAGCACTTTACTCCTTTTCCTTGAACAAGTCAATCAGTGGCTTAGTGTGCTACGGAGTTCATATGGAATGAAGATGATCGGTCTAACAGACCACAGAATACTTTGCACGTGCATGACTGACTTGGGATGATTCCAAAGGAGGTAAAACAAGCCTTCTCAAATTCATGGCGGCAACTTGCATCAAGTGCACATGAATTAGAGGGACTCACTTCTTTCGTCCAAACATATGCTTCACGAACGAGTCATGAAGATAATGCTTATAAAAGTTTCCAATACTAGCTGGATGTTTAACTTGAATCATGGGGAACGTAAAAATGTTGTCGATGGGCTCAACAACAGGTCATCCAGATTTCCATGAAGATGGAATTCCATAATTATGTGAACACGGTGAATAGCATTGGTCAGACCAAAAGATATAATGGAGTATGCTCGAGGAAGAACCACGAGTAAGACAACATCACGAATATCGTTGGTTCTGATTTGAACTGAGAATAGCCCACACTCAAATCAAAGATTGGATAAGGTGATAGGTCCATTAATTGATCATAGGGACCAACCGGTGAAGATATCTTCTTTCTTCAACACACACACACACACACACAAAGATGTCCCTTTGGAATGAGCTAACTTGGACAAGCTTTCATCTTCCAACTCTCCAAGTTGTTGTTTACCTTAACCAACTAGCTTAGGGTATCCAACACAGATTCTTGGAGAAAGGGTGGTTTACAAGAAACCAACTTGATCACGGACTCAACATAGCGGTCAGGTGACAACCTGGTAACACTTCCAAGAAGATATTCGGAAAATCATGAACCACCGATATGTTACTAAGCTCGAGAACGATCTTGCTTTTCAGGGCAAGACGATATGATCAAATGAGCGAGGATTTGACAAAATCCTAACTCATCAATCGAAGAGTGCACCAGGAAATAAGGACTAGGTTGCACCATTAATCTTAGAATGGTAATTCAAGAATGAACACGCTAAGAATGAAATTGTTGTCCATTAACTGCCAAGCAACGAGGTTGCTAGGAGTATTGATTTCAGACATCACAGTTCACTTGTCGGTATTCCGGTTACAACAACACGGAGACCAAGGGATGAATAATCATGGTGAGAAGTATTACTACATTAAGAATTCATAAGAGAAGGTGAAATTCTCATGACATTCCTGACATAAAGTGGGTAATACTTCAGGGTAGAATAGACCAAAAGCTTGATTGCATTTGATCTGCGGAATACAGCTGCTTTGACCCAATCCTAGAAATGGATGAGGTACTGGAGTTTGTTTCTCCTAGTCATTCTGAACTAGAATGGCTTGACGGACCAAAGAATGATAGGCACCGATGAACAAATGCACGCATACTCTTGACTAACAATTGATAGGCGAAGGTCAAAAGACAACTAAAGAGGGACAACTCAAAGGAACATATGCTTTTCTGAGTTGTGGATGCATGGATTAGTATGCCAAACAAATTCAGCATATTTCGTCCGGATAACCCATGCAGAGAGCTAGGATTGGCAGAGTCAAAATATAGAATAGGGAACTCATCGAGAGCACTCTTGTTGTGATCTTTTGGTTCAACGAGGAACTTCTGCCAAGGATGGTTCATGGTATTTGGAAGAATGATATACCACGAACCTCGAGGACTAATACAAAGGTTACTAATATCCTAAAGGAACTAGCAAACACTAACAACAAGAAGTAAGTAGAGAAATCTCGGGTTCAAAAACCCAGTAATACAATACCTACTACTAAGTAGCATCAGGGGATGCTTTCGAGAATAATGGCCAGAATCATGACACTGGAAACACAACACATGGCTAGCTTGCTAGGTGATCCCCTAAGACACCTAAGGTCATAATAATAGCTCCAACACAAATGCCGAGGCAATGAAGTACCTCAACACACTAGTTTGTGTGGTTGATCTGGCACAAAGGAACTTCAGATTGATAAGGAGTAATTTGCAAATGCATCAGACTGTTTAGAAACCTGGGATGACTGGGATAGCATAACGGATGTAAATGCTCAAAAAGATGTGAGACATTCTGCAAAATTGTGGCATGGCCACTCAAAAGCACAATATCAAGGTTTCGAGATCAACAGTTAACATACGGAAGTAGTAGGAAATGAACCGAGGCTTAAGTCCAACAATTCTATAAATCTACAGATTAGTAACACGTGATCCTGATAGAATGAAGAGAAAGCCTAGTTCCTTAACCCCGTAGGAAAGATAAGATGACTCAGATCGGAAGGGCATAAGGTATGAGGAGTAAAAAGAGCCTTACATTCCCAACCACAATCAAATCCCTTATATAACTAGAGAATTTCTAGACTCAACTTCGACCAGTTTGGCTTGGTAATCCTACAGGAAGTCAGGCTCTGATACCAAAGCTGTCAGGACCCCGATTCTAAGTCACACTGATCTAGCATGTAGCACATCATATCACTTTGCGGCCTCACGCACGGTATTCCCACGGGTGCCACCTTACCTGGCCCGGGACCGTTTGCGCCTTTTGGCTCACGTATATGATAGTGCCGCTAGCATCCATATGACAAAGAACCCGGGCTGACATGGCTAGTCGTGAACCCAAAGTGGCACTAACTTACAGGGACATGCATACATGACCCAACAACGAATGTGTCGGTCATCAGCGAGTGAATCCGGGCTGGAGCAACTGCGCTATCAGGACTCCGGTAAACCGGGCTGTAGCAGGCTAACAGGACTCCGGTAGACACCGCGTGACATTTCCCCGAAGGGACAGACACAGGAACGAAGAAGGACACATGCCAGCCAGCCTAAGTGTTCTGGAGCAGTAGCAAGCTACCAAGGCTCACTGGAAGCACTAGGAGACATTTCCCGGTAAGTGAGGCTACCAAGGATAAACAACTAGATAGTCAGATCCCACACATATCAAGCATTTCAAATCATACACACAATATGCTCGATATGTGCAAATACAACATGGCATCACAACATAACTCTACGACTCAAAGTATTTATTCAATAGGCTCCGAGGAGGGAGATATTACAAACATGGGTCTCATGACCCAACACTCAGAGCATACAAGTCAAAGCACACGCGGAAGCTTAACATGTCTGAGTACAGACATCTATAAATGAAAAAGGCTGAGAAGCCTGACTATCTACCAGATCCTGCCGGGGGCACAAGATCGTAGCTGAGGTAACAAGCTAAACGTCGAAGTCCACATGGAACTACTAGCGAGACTGAAGTCTCTCTACAAAAACATAAAATAGGCAAACGTGAGTACAAATGTACCCAGCAAGACTTACATCAGAACTATCTACATATGCATCAGTATCGACAAAAGGGATGGTGGGGTGTAACTGCAGCAAGCCAGCTTTGACTCGGTGGCTATCCTGAACTACGCCTGCAAGTAACTCTTTTGAGGTGGCGCACACGAGTCCACATATTCACCATATCAATACACCACTATGGATCCGCTCCCGTCTCCCTACGAGAACGCCATCCATAGCACTCACGCTTATCTTGCGTATTTTAGAGTATCCACTTTCACTTGTCTATGAACTGTACAGGCAACCCAGAAGTCCTTTAACGCGGACACGGCTATTCGAATAGATAATGTTAACCCTGCAGGGGTGTACTTCTTCACACACGCTCTCACCACTTATCGCCGTTTACACGACATTTACTCGGCAACCTTCAAGCGGAAGCCTAGCGAGGGTGTCGGCCACGACCTGACTAACCACACAAGTCTCTCGTCCAGGTTTATCGCCTATTCGGGTTCCATCCGCAAGGAGATCCAGCCGGGGTGTCGCTCACGACCCCAAACGATGTGTGCAGGGTTCCCAAGCCCACCATCCGGGTGACACTTGGTACACCGGGCCACTGTGCCTAGTCTTTCCCAAGCCCACCTATACCGGGTGCCACTTGGTAGACTACTAGCACTACCTACAAACACCAGAAACTAGTTGCAACTCCTGGACAGAGATCATGTTGATTAATAAGTCGAGAGGGGTCGAGTTACCGGAACCCAATGTGTGGTAGTAACTGTTCATGGATCACAAACATAGAACTCAGTTCCTGAGGACGGTTTCAATGAGACAACCCACCATGTACTCCTACATGGCCTCTCATCGCTACCTTTACCAAATCGTGTTCACACACTTAGCTCTCAACAGTAGGACATGTTCACCACATTCCAATTCATCCCCGATGAATCAGACCTGACACAACTCTAAGCAATAGCAGGCATGACAAACAAGCATGAATGAGTAGGCACATCAGGGCTCAAACAACTCCTACTCATGCTAGTGGGTTTCATCTATTTACTGTGGTAATGACTGGTCATGCAAAGGAAAGGGGTTCAACTACCGCAGCATGTAACAGTTGAATTGTTGTTGTCCTAATCCAGTAAAAGAGAGCAGGACCGAGAGAGTGGGATTGTATCGGAATGAACAAGGGGGTTTTATTGCTTGCCTGGCACTTCTGAAGATAATATAGTTCTTCATTGGTGTCATCAAACTCATTGTCGGAACGTTGTCTACTAAGTGGGAACAAATACCGGCAAACAAGGAAGAACACAATCAATGCAATGCACAATATGATGCATGAATGTGACATGGCAATATGTCGTTCGTTGAGCTAATGCAACTAACAACACAATTAAATGAAGTTGGTTTGAACCCAAGCTTCAAATTCAAACTCCACATGTGGTTATTTAAATGCTATTCATTTGATTTGTCCTAAACAGTAGCCATAAGTTGTTCTAACATGCATGAAAGTAGCATAGATGGATAGATTGGATTTTTCTGATAATTTTTCATATATAAAAATTTCCATTTGGAGTTATGGTTGAATTACTATGATTTTTGAAGTTTAAATCATTTTCTGGATTTTCCTGCATTATTTAGAATTAAACAAAATCCAGTAACTGATTTAATGCGTCAGCATAGCATCAGCATGACGTAAGCGAGTCAACGGGGCACGGTCCAGGTCAAACTAACCAGTGGGTCCCGAGTGCCAGTGACTAACCAAACTAACTGGGTTAATTAGCATTTGACTTAAGCTAACCTGGGTTAATTAGGCGGGCTGAGCCCGCATGTTAGTGAGCCAGGGGTGGTCAAACCCCTGGTCAGCCAGGGGAGGTCAAACAGACACGGCGGAGGGACTCGGGAAACGCCCTACGGTGACCAAAAAAGCGGCGGAGATCATCTACGCGGAGCTGGGACTCGCCCGCATCCATCTGTGCAAACGACAGGGGCTGAGGTGGCCCGAGCTCGCCGGAGGCAAGCTCGCGGCGGTGGCCGGAGTTTGGGCGATGATGCAAACTTTGCTATGGTGCACAGTAGGAGAAACGGGTGGCTTTTAGGTGCTCCTGGAGCTGTACTCAGCACGGAAACGCGCTCGGCTTCGAGCCTGAGCGGCTGCAGCGACGGCAGTGACCTGGCCGGCGGGCAGAAGCTTTCGGCTCCGAGGAAAAACACGGCGAGGGAACGCGTTCGGCAGCGAGAAGAGAGGGGAAAGGCGGCGGGGCTCACGTAGATCATGAAGTGATGCTCGGGGTAGCCGGGGGCGTGTTGAGGACGAAGAATCCGTGAAGGCGATCGACGGCGCCTGAGGTTGAAGATGACGGTGGTGACGGCGTTGCGGGCCTCCCGCGGTCACGTGTTTTGTCGTGTGGCTCCACGGCGTCAGTGCGGAGCAAGCGAGCCGGACAACGAGGCGAGGCGTGCGCGGTGGGTGCGGTGGCGGTGAACGGCGGCGACGGCTCGCTCGGGTGGCTGCGGGCGTGAGCGCTATGGGGAGAGGGAGGAACCAGAGAGGGGGGAGATGCATGGGGTGCTAGGCGTCTCCAGGCGCGGACAGGCTTTAAGGGGAGGCCGCCGGCACGAAGCAGGAGGTGGAAACCTCAGGTGTGTGCGCGGGTGACACGGCGTCGTCCTCCTGGCAGGAGCTAGGAGATGACTGGCAGAAGGCCAGGTGGGCTGGGTCGCACAGCTGGGCCGGCAACAGGTAAGTGGGCCAGGTAGGTTCCTTTCTCATTTTCAGTTTTTCTATTTATTCTGTTATATTTTGATTTAGTAAAAATACCAAACCATTTGATAAAATGCTGAAAATAATTGTGGGCATTTGTGAAATTATTCCCAACAGCCCTCAAGTAGTTTCAGAATTATTAGAGCATTTAAAATATTTATAGGATTTAAATGCCCTAATTCAAATACAATATGAGTTAATTCAAAAATCCAAAAATGATCTAAGAATATATTCATCATTTTTGGCAGAGGTTTACACCTTAACCAGAAATCCTGAACTTTTCTTAGGGACATTTTGGGTTTATTGAAAAGATTTATGGTTGACCCTATTTGATTTAATTTTGGTGCTAGAGTTTGTCAATCCCCATTTCAACTTAAATAACATTTAAACATGATGCACACATGAAGGGCTAGCCTAGTGCATACCAGAACTAGGGATGTGACAAGTGGTTTCGGGGAGGGCGGGCCGGCCGCGGGCGGCGGGGGCTGGCGGCTCAGGGGGGTGGAGTTTGATGATAAACTAGAGGCCCTCGATTTCGTATCCAACGGCTGGAAAATCTAATGACCAGAGATGAAAAAGTCAGTCGACTGACGTGTAGCCTCACCCCACACGTACACATGCACGCACGCAAGACACGGACGCATGCAGGCATGCAACACTGACACGTACACATAACATACACATGCACGCACGCAAGACACGCACGCATGCAGGCATGCAACACTGACACGTACACCACGCATGCATGCTGGCGTGCAACACTGACACGTACACATGCACTCACGAACACACGTATGTACGCACCCATGCATGCAACATGGAAACGTACCCTTGCACGCACGCAACACTCGCATGCCTGCATGCACACAGCACACGACGCAAGACACACGCTCAACCTATATGTGCATGCACCCTTTGTTAAGGACATGGATTGTTACGGGTATTAATCAATCTTATCTGTGATAAGCAGAACATTGATGTTTGCAGCGGTCTTTATGAATCACAACGTATCGAACGGGCTATCAACATAGTAGGCTTATCTACAAGAAAAAGATGACGTTACACTCAATGAACAATCATCGGTTTATGAAATGCCCGCTTCTGACCGCCCTGGCCCACCAAAGGTTCCCCTGCTGTGCGCTGCCTGCGTTGGGTCACTAACATGCAGGCCATGCACCCAAAGAGCCCACACGTCAGTGGAAGAATGGTGCGGTGTCCTAGGTCAGAGTCGAGGGCGCCACTCGCTGCACGCCCGGCTAAACACGCCTCCGTGCCGCATTCAAACGCCTCCATGAAACCCGCCCGTGTGGAAGCCGAGAAACCCACTCTGGACACACGTCCGTTCATGACCGGGCCGACGTTAAACGCAACACCGGCCGAGCTCCACCCGTCCGCCGTCTATTTAATCTCCTGTTTAAACGAGGCCAAACGCCGGCCAAGAATCGCACACCTCCGCCGCTCCCCTATCTCCTCCACCATTTTGTCCACTCTTACAATGGCTTATGAAGAGTAGTTATTCCGCATCCAAGCCGGCTGGGTAGCCCGTCGGATACGAGCTATGGAGCTCGCTGATCCACCTCCCTCCCCTCGCCCAATGGAGCCAGTTGCCACCCCAAGCCGGTGCGCGCTTCAGCAACTCGCCACTCTAGGCCACCTCGACGAGGAGCGCACGGGCGTCGTTGCTTCTGTCTACGCCGCCGCCTCATACCGCGTCTCCCGTTTCTGTAGCCGAGACTCCCATGCCGGCGGCCGTGCTATGCAAGTAGCGATAGAAGCCGGGTGCGCGGAGAGCAACGAGTCGGTGGCCAGCGCCTCCGTGTCCGCCGCCATCATCGAGGAGAAGTAGAACACGGGAGGCCACCGCCGCTTGGGTCCCATGAAGGCCACCGCGGAGGCGAGGCCGGCGTACACAGCAGGTGTCTTGCCGGATCCTTTTGTTGCAAGGACCTTCGTCGACCCCGCATGGGCTCCACGGAAGAGGGGAATGTTAGGATGAACTTGAGCCGGTGCCGGCCATGGCGAAGTAGTGGCCGGTGATGAACTCAAACCGGTGCTGGCCACCATCATCTTCGGCACCAGCCAATGATATCAGTTGTGCAGTGGGGAAGCGAGCCATCTTTTGCACTGAAGCATATACCTCCGGGGCTCCCGGCAGTCCGGTGATCGTGCTGCCGGACATGAGGAACACAAATCGATTGGCGGGCGACCATTTAGGCCAGGTATTATATACATGTGTTGTCCAGAACTAGCACCATGTATTTCATTTGAATGTAATGAAATCCGTCATGTTTGTATGAAAATACAGTATTTTATATGATATTCGTCGTTGTTTATATGAAATATCAGTTTGTCTACATGTTTGCGTGAATTTTGTCCGGTTGGATGGCATAGTTTGCGGGTCGCCGGTCGGTCTGCGGGCGGCTCGGGCGGCATTGTGAGACAAAAAACACAGCTCGTGCAAGCTCGTCTCCAACGTGCGCGCTGGAGGATGCATAACAGCATGAGCATCAGAGCCATTCCTCATTCATTGGTGGCAAAGGCACCGGTGGGCAAAAGGGTCGCCAATATTTTGGCTACCCCGGGCAAGATCCAAACAGCCCCTCCCAACAGATTCAAATCCCTCATTCGCTGTGGAATTTTGCCTTGTGTTGTTTTCATGGACTAGCAAGATGCCCGTGCATTGCACGGAACATCAAGATGCATTTTTTACAAACTCCCGCATGCATTCAAGGGATAATTAATGTCCTCCTTTGCTAGTACCACGAGGCAAACACCATTAATATTGCATCGATTAGTGTTAGTGGCCTTGTATATCTGCAAATTGTAATTTTGATAGTGGCCCCTTGGATATAAAAATGGAGGGAGAAAGATGAGAGATAAGGTGAGGAGGAGTGGGGCGTGGTGGTGACTGGTGGTTGGGGTTTGTATCTTTTGATAGTGGCCCCTTTTGATAGTGGCATTATGTCTAGGTTTGTATCTCTCTCACACACACTACGTAGGTGGGGGACGTGCACGAAGAGAAGAGGTGCACGCACGGCGCATGTACTCCCGTCTGTTTCCCAACCACACCCGCGCGGGTACACGGTGGAGCTCATTTCTGTACGAAAAAGGCAGCCCATGTGGTAATTTGGCACGTGTACTGGTTGTCCACTTGGTGGAGGGAGGATCGTCTACCACGGGTGAAAAAACAAATTGCGACTTGACATGTTATGTTAAAAAGGAGACAAACCATGTGGGGCCTACCTTAGAGGCAAGGCTCTATACACTAGAGTACTTTTGATGTCTCCCGTCAACTCGCATAACGAGGAGAAGCTTGCTTAGTACACCGTCTCCCCCACCCACGGGCGCGGTGGCTCGCAGGATGAGGTGAAGCTTGCTTACGAGTAGTAGTAGTAGTACTCCTACTACTGTACGCCTTACGCCCGCTCCCTCGCCCACGCGCGCGGTGGCTCGCAGCACGAGGAGAAAATTTTACTCCCTCCGTCTAGGTGAGTAAGTCATCTTAGGTTGTGCACCGTGACCAAGGAGGAGGAGAAAACGAGAGAACTTAATGTTCATTTGCTAATTAATAGCATTGCATGCAATGAACTAACCACTGCATGTCGTGTTTGGTAGTCTCAAGTCATTAAAAGCATACACACCCCACGTCACTTATTGGTTGATATGTCAAGAAACAAGAATGAGGTAGAATTTAATGCACCACGCCTAAGTGTTTTGGGATTATTTGGTTTTCGTAAGACGACCACACACCTAGACGGAGGGAGTACTACTCCCTCCTTTTACTCCTCGTCCCTACTACGTATCTTGGTTAGTACTCCCTCCATTTACTTATACAAGGCCACTATAAAAAAATACATTTTGCATCTATACAAGGCCACAAATAGTAATCGAGACAAAAGTTACTACTCCCTCCTTTCCAGTTTATGGCTCAATTTCAAAATCTCTCCAACCAAGGTAGACGGTGAGTGGTCGAATTAATTTCGTAGTTTGCACAAGTAATTAGTACGCTCGTTTTTCTCGAGAAGTTATGTTTACTGAGGCATTAATTAGAACAAATGCATGAATGACCACTAAATTTCCATGAATTGTACATGCATTGGTTAGTTTCCTCTTGACATTGCTTGCGTCGGGTGATCTAACGCACCTCGAAAGCCAACATGTAATGGTACTACTACTAGTATAGTAGAATTTAGACTTATCAAACGGAAAAACGAATGTTTTTTAGATGAGCCCTATAAACCCTAGTGGGTACGTACTTCGTAAAAACATATTTTTCCAAAACTAAGTCGCTCCCTTTCATGAATTCTGTAGTATACTCCTTCGTCGACGCTCCCTTTCATGAATTATGTACTTCCTGTCGCCGACATGTGGGACATATAGCAACCGGGTCGACGTGTCAAGCACCAAATAACAGTGCAGAACAGCAGGGGGGACGCACCCCACTCGTACCGGCCCAGTAGTAGTAATGAGCAATGAGACGTCAAATCACAATGTCGCACCTTCCCAGACGGACGAAGCAACCATTATTTCATACTTCGGTTCGCCATCATCTCAAACCACGTAGTATTGCTTCTACCTCAAGAGGGACACGCGCATCGCCTTGGTACATCATGACACGTGGGACCGCATGACAGGCCATGCTCCCCCGCCGATGGCTCGGTAAAATCACCTCATTTTTACTATACTTCCTCCGTATCGGTTTACTACATGGCATGCACGTTGTTCTAGGTTGAGAATTTAACTGGCTATATATGTGATGAACAGTACTCCAACCTTTTAAAAAATCTATACTTTTGTAAAGTAGTACTATCGATGGATTGCGCCGTGGAGCAAAAATTGAAATTAAAAAAAGGTGGTACATATAGAGAGTGCTCGTCACCAAATTATGCGTATAGTACTATTAAAAAAGCTAGTATATGCTTAATTGGGGTTCTAAATTCTATTAAAGAAATACTAGTAGTATGTATCATACCACTAGTAGAAAAAGGGTCAAATGTGAGACACATTAGTCCCGGTTTGTAATAGAACCGGCACTAATGTGTCCATTAGTGCCGGTTCCAACGGCTAGCCGGGAGGAGCTCTTTAGTACCGGTTCGTGGCAAACCTTTAGCACCGGTTCGTGCCACGAACCGGTACTAATGAGAGTGGTGGCAGGATGTTGTCAGAGTGGGGCCCTTCCAGCACCTTTAGTACCGGTTCGTGGCACGAACCGGTACTAAAGGTCGTCCTATATAAACCCTTCGTCCACCCGCACTCCGTTCTTCCCCCTTTCCCCTCTCCCTCTCCTTTGTTCTTCCCTTCTTCCTCTCGAGTTCATCACAAAATTTGCCCCAAATTTGTCAAGATTTGCAGGCCCTCATCCATTCAAATGATCACCAAGGTTAGCAACTTTGTCCTTTCATCTCTCATTGCTAGATTAGCTCTTGCATTGGTTTATATAGTGATTAATTGTGGGTTTTAGTAATTTGGGAGAAATATATGTGGTAGTATTTGATTTATATGCAATTTGAGGTCAAAATAACACTTAGTTTGCATATGTAGGTGTGGTTTACTTAGTGCCTTCTAAATGTCCGTCGTAACCATCGTCGATCGCCCGCACCGTCCCGTCGCCGGCACCACCTTGTGGTGAGCCTCTTGTTCATGAAATTTTATATAAAAAATTGATGTTTGTGTGATTTGAATATATAGTTACTCGTATAATAATTATCTTACCCGTACGTTGTTTGTTATACATAGTGCCATGGTTTTGATATCCGTCCCCGTCGGCCCTCGTCCTTGTTATGATTCGGATGTGGTATATTCTCTTTTAAAACTATTTGTTGCATTTCGTGTTTATGACAAATTATGCCCATCAAGTTGACATAGATATTTTTATCTAGGAGGTATGTGCACCGGAAATTCCAACCGACCCTATTGTCGAGAGGTTAAATTTAGTTGAAAGAGAAACGAGTACTTGAAAGAAAAATTGAAAAGAATTGAGGGGGAGAAGATGGAATTGGAGTTGCATGTTGCCGATGTCGTCGATATCACAAGATCAAGATGGAGAAAATGCGCTTGAAGATTAGAAAGATTAGAAAATATGCCATCGATAGTGAGGCTTGGTATCATTATGTTGTTGGATCAATTGTTACCTTATGTTGATGCATTTAAATGCTTTAGCTAGAGAGTTATTTGTTTGTTGCATTTAAGTGTTGTATGAACTTTATGTATGAACTTGTATTAATTTGGTCTATTCGGTGTTGTGTAATGAAGATGAGCCGGCAATGGATGTACAATGACCGATGCTCTCCCCAATTCGTTGAGGGCATGCATACTTTTCTGCTTGCAGCTGAGGCAAACAAGCGGGCGGATGGTTTTATGCCTTGTCCATGTGCTGGCTGTAAGAATGGTCGCAATTACTCTACGTCAAGAACCATTCACGTCCACCTGTTTGAGTCCGGTTTCATGCCCCACTATAATGTTTGGACCAAGCACGAAGAAAGAGGGGTTATGATGGAAGACAATGAAGAAGAAGAGGACGATGACAGCTATCCTGGCCATGGGTTCCCTGAATACGATGATACAACAATGGGGGAAGAAGCTGAGCCGGTAATGCGGGAAGAAGCTGAGCCGGCAATGCGGGAAGAAGCTGAAGAAGAGGCATCATATGAGCTCGTTGATGATCTAGGTCGGGCCATTGCCGATGCAAAGAGAAACTGCGCAAGTGATTTGGAGAAGAAGAAGTTGCAGCGCATGTTAGAGGATCACAAAAAATTGTTGTACCCGAATTGCGTAGGTGACAAGAAAAAGCTGGGCACCGCTGAAATGGAAGGCAGAGAATGGTGTATCTGACAAGGGATTTGGAAAGTTGCTAGTAATGATAAAGGATATGCTTCCAAAGGACAACGAATTGCACGAGAGTACGTACGAAGCAAAGAAGGTTGTCTGCCCTCTAGGGTTAGAGGTGCAGAAGATACATGTATGCCCTAATGATTGCATCCTCTACCGCGGTGAGTACGAGGATTTGAACGCTTGCCCGGTATGTGGTGCATTGCGCTATAAGATCAGCCGCGATGAGCATGGTGATGTCGAGGGCGAGCGCCCCAGGAAGAAGATTCCTGCCAAGGTGATGTGGTATTCTCCTATAATACCACGGTTGAAATGTTTGTTCCAAAACAAAGAGCATGCCAAGGCGATGCGATGGCACAGAGAAGACCATAAGAAAGACGGAAAGTTGAGAGTACCCGCTGACGGGTCGCAGTGGAGAAAAATCGAAAGAAAGTACGGGAAGGAGTTTGCAGATGACGCAAGGAGCGTATGGTTTGGTCTAAGCGCAGATGGCATTAATCCTTTTGGGGAGCAGCGCAGCAACCATAGCACCTGGCCTGTGACTCTATGTTTGTATAACCTTCCTCCTTGGTTGTGCATGAAGCGGAAGTTCATTATGATGCCAGTCCTCATCCAAGGCCCTAAGCAACCCGGCAACGACATTGATGTGTACCTAAGGCCATTAGTTGAAGAACTCTTACAACTGTGGAATGGAACAGGTGTACATGCGTGGGATGAGCACATGGGGGAAGAATTTGACCTAAAGGCGTTGCTGTTCGTGACCATCAATGATTGGCCTGCTCTCAGTAACCTTTCAGGACAGACAAACAAGGGATATCGCGGATGCACGCACTGTTTGGATGATACCGACATTATATATTTGAATAGTTGTAAGAAGAATGTGTACCTGGGACATCGTCGATTTCTTCCGAGCATACATCCCGTAAGAAAGAAAGGCAAGCATTTCAAAGGTGAGGCGGATCACCGGACGAAGCCTCGCCACCGTACTGGTGCTGATGTACATGATATGGTCAAGGATTTCAAGGTGATATTTGGAAAGGGTCCTGGCGGACAACCTGTTCCAAAGGACGCTGACGGACGCGCACCCATGTGGAAGAAGAAATCTATATTTTGGGACCTGCCATATTGGAAAGACCTAGAGGTCCGCTCCGCAATCGACGTGATGCACGTGACGAAGAATCTTTGCGTGACCCTGCTTGGCTTCTTGGGCGTGTATGGGAAGACAAAAGATACACCTGAGGCATGGGAGGACCAGCAACGTATGCACGGAGAAGACGACATACATCAGGGTCATGCAAGCTACGCTCTTACCAAAGAAGAGAAGGAAATCTTCTTTGAATGCCTGCTCAGTATTAAGGTATCGTCTGGCTTCTCGTCGAATATAAAGGGAATAATAAACATGGCAGAGAAAAAGTTCCAGAACCTAAAGTCTCATGACTGCCACGTGATTATGACGCAACTGCTTCCGGTTGCATTGAGGGGGCTTCTACCGGAAAACGTTCGATTAGCCATTGTGAAGCTATGTGCATTTCTCAATGCAATCTCTCAGAAGGTAATCGATCCAAAAATCATACCAAGGTTACAGAATGATTTGGTGCAATGTCTTGTCAGTTTCGAGTTGGTGTTCCCACCATCCTTCTTCAACATCATGACGCACGTCCTAGTTCACCTATGCGAAGAGATTAACGTTTTGGGTCCTGTATTTCTACACAATATGTTCCCCTTTGAAAGTCAATACACAATATGTTCATAACCGTGCTAGGCCAGAAGGAAGCATCTCCAAGGGCCATCAAAATGAGGAGGTCATTGAGTTTTGTATTGACTTTATTCCTGACCTTAAGCCGATTGGTGTTCCTGAATCGCGGCATAAGGGCAGACTGGATGGAAAAGGCACGCTAGGAGGGGAACAAATAATATGTATGGACGGACATTCTCTCACTGAAGCACACTACACAGTTCTACAGAATTCCGCCTTGGTGGCTCCGTATATGGATGAACACAAGAATTTGCTATGCTCCAAACACCCGGAGCGGTCTGATGACTGTATTACACGTGAACAAACCAGGAGTTTCGCCAGCTGGTTGCAGACACGTACCATGCA
Organism: Triticum aestivum; assembly: GCF_018294505.1. Taxonomy (NCBI): domain Eukaryota; kingdom Viridiplantae; phylum Streptophyta; class Magnoliopsida; order Poales; family Poaceae; genus Triticum; species Triticum aestivum. The sequence goes on from NC_057801.1 coordinate 780,004,645, forward strand.
TGACACCTCTATTGAAGATGACATGTACTTGCTGTCCCAGTTACCATCTTCGAATATAATGACTTTCAAAGGGTACGAGATAAATGGTAATACATTTTACACGATTGCCCAAGATAAGAAGAGCACCAACCAAAACAGTGGTGTCCGCTTTGATGCAGAAACCAAGACGGGAAAGGAAACATATTATGGTTATATACAAGACATATGGGAACTTGACTATCGACATGGTTTCAAGGTCCCTTTGTTTTGGTGCAAATGGGTCAATATAACACGAGGCGGGGTAACGGAAGACCCGCAGTATGGAATGACAACAGTGGATCTCAACAATCTTGCGTATGCAGACGAACCATTCGTCCTAGCCAATGATGTGGCACAGGTTTTCTATGTGAAGGACATGTCTACCAAGCTAAGAAAAAGAAAAGATAAGGAAGCGAATGCATCGTATGATGAGCCAAAGCGGCACATAGTTCTTTCTGGGAAGAGAAACATCGTGGGAGTGGATGACAAGACAGATAAGTCAGAAGATTATGAAAAGTTTGATGAAATTGCTCCATTCATAGTGAATATTGACCCGAGCATCCCGTTAAATGATGAAGATTTTCCATGGTTACGGCGCAAAGGGACACACGCGAAGAAAAAGTTTCACACCCAAAGATCTGGGATGTAATCGGCTTCACTAGCTATCATCACTTTCTTCTGTGTTTCGCACCCAGAGGGGAATCTCTGTAATAGTTAGGGTAGTTATGTGTTTTGGCATTTGAAACGCGAAGAAATTTTATGTGCAAACAAATTCACACTAATTTCAAATAATTCAAAATTTAAACTATTCAAATTTGAAAACTATGGGCACTAACAGAAAGTTTGTAATTTTTTGTACCTAAAGAGGTTGTGTCAGCCTCCGGTCAGGCTATGTCCCCACCATCACCATTTAGTGCCGGTTCGTACCACGAACCGGTACTAATGAGGTTGTGTCAGGTAAGGCTGGGGCCCCACGAGCACCTTTAGTACCGGGTCATGGATGAACCAGACGTAAGCTATTTTTTAGTCCCACCTCACGAAGTGAGAGGGACTAGGAGCGGTATATAAGCCCTGAGTGCAGAGACGATGCAGAAGAGGATCAATGCTCACGTTGCTTAGCTTCAAGCCTTCAGGAATATGGTAGACTGCACGGAGCTATGTGTAGTGCAGTTTACACTATTCCGAAAGGCTTGAAGCAAATTAACGAGCATTGCACCTCTTTTTTATTTTTAATAACTTATTACAACTCCGGACTTCTTCTGTTATGGCAAAAACTAATTGCACATCGACATTTCTTTTTTTTAAGTTATAACTCCAGACTTTGACCATTAAGTTTTGCAAAAAAGAAAAAATAGCAGAAAAGAAAGAAAAACTATAGCTGAAAAGAAAAAAACTATATAAAAAAACTACTCAAAAATAAATAGAAGAAAATAAATATAGCAGAAAAGAAAAAACTACTCAGAAATAAATAGAAGAAAAAATAAAGTAGAAAAGAAAAAAATATATATTTGCTATTTTTCAATCGTTTACAAAATGACCGTGAAATTGAAAATCACTACAAAATGAACTCTGAAAATGTTGAATTTTGGCAAACTAGATGAAAAACTACTCACAAATAAATAGAAGAAAA